>NC_084569.2:30814958-31049958 GCF_033978685.3 Nerophis lumbriciformis | reverse complement strand
TGCTTTTATTTTGACAGAGAAAAGCCACATCATCCTGGTCCTTGACTGGATGGAGCAAGTAGAGGCAATGCATGTAGAATGGAAGTGAAATTTAAGCACGCTACCTTCACCGTACTGTCCACCGCTCCAGAGAAAAGGCGACCTCGGGACACAGCCAAAGCTGTGACACTGCCCTGGTGTCTGAGCAGGGTCTGGGTGCAGATCATGTTGTCCATGCTCCACACCTGCACAAAAATAAAACTTATATATTCTCTGCAGTGAAGTAGCATATCTGCAGAAACACCTTCCTCACCCTGAGTGAACGATCATAGGAGGCACTGAACACTTTAGTCTGGTCAGGCGTGGAGATGACAGCGAGCGCATAGACGGTCCCCACGTGACCGGTCAGGGTCCGCACCTGCTCTTTGGACTCGATGTCCCACACCTGGACGAGATATGTTTTTAAACATTTAAATAGATTTAGAAGACCCACCGAAGAAATGAACTTACATGGATGAGGTTTTCATAGGTGCCACAGACTATGTGGTGGGTGGTGACAGCGATGGAATAGACGCTCCCGCCGCTGGTCTGTAAGACGTGGACACATTCCAGGGAGCGGATGTCCCAAATCTGCCAGGTAAACAGAAGAAGAGGTGTAAACTACAAGAAGCCAGCAGCAAGGACAGCAGGAAGTAGGGCTGGGCGATATGGCCTTATTTTAATATCTCAATATTTTTAGGCCATATCGCGATACACAATATATATCGCGATATTTTGCCTTACCCTTGAATGAACACTTGATGCATATAATCACAGCAGTATGATGATTCTATGTGTCTACATTAAAGCATTCTTGTTCATACTGCATTAATATATGCTCATTTTAAACGTTCATGCAGAGAGGGAAATCACAACTAAGTCAATTTACCAAAACTGTATTTATTAAATAGTTAAGCAGTGGCACAAACATTCATGTCATTTCAAAACAGAAAGTGCAAGATTGTCAGAGACATTTTAAAACAAGTTATTAGTACACTTTTGTGCATGATGTCCTCAAGATGACAAATCAAAACAACACTAAATTAAAGTGCAATTTTTTTACAAAACGCCACTACAATAGTTCAAAACAAATAAAGTGCACTTCTGTGCATGATGTCACACAAGATATTTTAATAACTGTCAAATAAAAATTAGCTGCATAGTAGGAAATCAAATTGTGTACGTCCTTCGCTATGTGGTAGGTTCCGGCGGACGTTATCTCCTTATGTCGTGGACTATTTTTTTCATATGGTGTTGATGTGGAAATGGTTGCCTCGGCATTTTGTTGGTGTGGCACTGAACGGAGATGTTGACATGCGTAGTTTCAAGCACTCTTCATTCACTAGCGGGTGACTTTTCAAATGATGCTACATATTAGCAGTAATGCTACTTTTTGTAGAAACGCTTTTGCCCCACACTTGACAAATTACGGTTGTGTGTTCGACATATTCCCACTTGAAGCCAAACCACCGCCAGATGATGGACTGGGCTGTTTTTCTTAGGAATTAATTCTTCCTTCATTTGTTACCAGATTCGCACCTTCTTTCTCTCGTATTACCACTCGCACCACAGCTAACTTTAGCCATGCTGCTACCTCTCTGCTCCGCGAGGGCGTATACGTATGTGACGTATGTAAGAAGGTGCGCTTGTTTAAGTCTCTGTGAGAAGGAGAGACTAGAAAGAGTGAGAAGAGCCTGTAGTGTAATGCCTACAGCTAAAAGCAACTGCGTGAGAACGTATACTCGAATATTACGATATAGTCATTTTCTATATCGCACAGAGACAAGCCCGCGATATATCGAGTATATCGATATATCGCCCAGCCCTAGCAGGAAGTGTCTTCAATATGGTCCTTTATATCAGTGGTTCTCAAACTTTTTTCAACAAGTACCGCCTCACAAAAACTTGCCTGTCCAAGTGCCACCATAGTGACCAACAGTAAAATACAGTAGTGTAGTAGGCTTAAGTCAGGGGTGCCCACACTTTTTCTGCAGGCGAGCTACTTTTCAATTGACCAAATCGAGGAGATCTACCTCATTCATATATATAATTGATATGTATTTATTTATGAAATACACCTTTTTGTTAACAGGTTAAAAGTGTTTAATGATAATACAAGCATGTTTAACACATAGAGATTCCTTTCTTTCATGAAGACAAGAATATAAGTTGGTGTATTACCTGATTCTGATGACTTGCATTGATTAGAATCAGACAGTAGTGCTGATAACGTCTACAATTTCAAACGGAGGAGAAAAAAAGTCCTCCTTTCTGTCCAATACCACATAAAAGTGGTTGGTTTTTGCCATCTTATTTGTCCAGCTTCCATACTCGTTTTTATACACTTTACAAGAAATACATTGGCGTCAAACTCCGTAGCTTGCTAGCTTGTGCACACTAGCTTTCTGAGACTCTTATTTTGTTAGTGCAGGCAGGATGAAGCAGCGCTTTTATTGTGAAGGTAGGAACCGTGCAGTCAGTCTTTAGAGTTTTGACGGCAGGTACGGCGCGAGTCTGCTGAAATAAAAAGTGTTTCTCGCCTTCCTGTCGGTCAATTTTTCTTAATAATGATCTGGCAGCAGCCAGCGTCATCTCACGAGACCCTCGGGTGCCGTGAATGTCAGGTCCATTTTTCTAATGCCTGGCTGGCGATTGACTGACACACCCTCCACCATCGACAGATAGCTTGCGATTGACGTAATGGGCACCCTGGCTTAAGTATTCATTAAAAACAAGGCAGATGTTTTATTCAACAAGTATGTTTAATATGTTGGCCACTGTAACATTACACACAGTTTGAACAGTAACACTGTGTTTGAATATTTAATTAAGTGATTCTTTGGCATGCCACTAAATGAAGCCCGCGTACCACTAGTGGTACCAGTTTGAGAATCCATCCATCCATCCATTTTCTACCGCTTATTCCCTTTTGGGGTCGCGGGGAGTTTGAGAATCACTGCTCTATATCATTGAAGATTGTAGTTGCATAGAGAGAACAAAAATAGTACACATTTCCCTTCATGTCATGTTGGAAAAAATGACACTGTTAAGATTTTGTGTTTAAGTGAGAAGGATCAACAAATATTGTACTCCTATAATAATTGCTTTGTGTTGTGTTAAAAAGGGACAGTTTCTGTAACAATTATTCAGGTCAGCTGTCTTTGTTGCTTACTGCATGGATTTTAATAGTGTAGCCTACTTTTTAGTTGTTTTGTTTTTTAGAACAGAATAGAATGGATTATTAGAATTATTATTAGAATGGATACATTTCTACATTGATATGGTGCTTATCAGTGATGATTACGCTACAAGCTGTGTGTGTGTGTGGAGGGGGGGGGGGGGGGGGGTGTATTTTGTAGTGTCCCGGAAGAGTTAGTGCTGCAAAGGATTCTGGGTATTTTTTCTGTTGTGTTTATGTTGTGTTACGGTGCGGATGTTCTCCCGAAATGTGTTTGTCATTCTTGTTTGGTGCGGATTCACAGTGTGGCGTATATTTTTAACAGTGTTAAAAGTTTTTTACACTGGCACCGTCAGTGGAACCTGTATCGCTGTTGATGAAGTATGCGTTGCATTCACTCGTGTGTGCATACAGAAGCCGCACATATCTTGTGACTGGATCTGAACGATGTTAGACTGGATGAAAAGCGGACGTGACGATAGCTCGTAGAGTACGTTAAAGGCAGTGCATTTAAGGCACGCCCCCAAGACTGTGGTCCGGGTGGACGAGATATAATGACTGATGAACACCTTTGTTCGATAATGAAGGTTGCCTCAGCTCAAAGCCTGAGCCCCGACATTCATGAACTAGCATCCAAGAAAAGATGGCAGGTATCTGGCTTGGGCACATCAGATTAGATCAGTGTGTTGCAAACTGAGCAGTTTAAAGTCCTGAATGGTTGTTTTATTCATTGTTATTTTATTTTCAAATTTATTAGCCTGTTGAAAAAGTTAATGTTGATATTTACCTCAGAAGGCTGCAAATAGAAAAGAGGCATTCAATTTTTATTTAAATTGTATTTGATATGCCATTGATATTTTTTAATTATTATTTGAAACTCGATTTTGCATGTCACTATAAAGTTATATAAGCCTTGCTTGTTCAATATTCAATGCAAAACTTGTTTGGGTCCCTATTAAAAGGTTGATTTGTTCAACCTTGGCCCGCGGCTTTGTTCAGTTTTAAATTTTGGCCCACTCTGTATTTGAGTTTGACACCCCTGATATAATGTATTCTCTTCCCCCACAATCTGCTAATAAAAGCTCCAACCAATCAAAACCTTTTGCTTCAAGAAACAAAAATGCCTCAAAAGTGTTACCCTAATAATTCAAACCAATTTTTTATACAATAATGAGTATACAACAGTAGATTTATGATTGTAGTTGTAAATTTCATTGTGGGTCATACACAATTGTAATGCAACAATGATGATATACTATTCCATATTGTATTCGGTATGTCGCTCAAAAGGTAAGGTACACTAATGTCTTTCTTTTTCCTTCGAGTATGCGACGCACCCGGCAATTAATTAGGCACAGCGTCTATTAGAGCAGAGGCCACTATTTGAGTAAATACGCTAAGTACATATACCACCAGGCTCATTGCAGAGTGGGTAATTATTCATAATTATGTGTGTTTTGTTGATGGACAAACGTCTGATTCATGTGTTGGTAATGAAGCCCCTTCCCCTTACCTTAATGGTCTGATATGAGCCGCTGTACAAGTGGTTCTGGGAGGCCACCAATGCTCTGACCCAGTGATTTAACCCAGTCAGCTCCTTCTTCAGCTTCAGCTCTGTGCCCACGATATCCCACACCTGCAAACACCACCACATCAGGGACACTTTCACAGTACAGTACAATAGTGTCTAACACTCATTTAACTATGTGTATTATTGTGTAATTATCTTGGATCATCCAGATTTCATTAAACAATGCCGGTGAACCCTCTAACAAATACACATCAACCGAAATAGTAAAAACAAAATGTGAGAAGAGATAATTGCTTGAGTTGCATAACAAAGGACAGAAATACACCCCCCCCCCCCCCCCCATTCCTCGTAACCATGGAAACAGATATTGCCACGTCCCTCTCCATACAGTGTACGTGCCCCCTCCCTTATAATATAAAAAATTCTGGATAGATAAGTCTCCACTCTCCAGAGGCCACAGGTGGTTTCAAGCACATACACTGGATGAGCCATGGCTGTACCTTAATGGCCTTGAGGGAGCCGCTGAACAACATGTTGTGGGAGGAGACCAGTGTACAAACAGGGTTGTCATGGGCACGGATGGTGTTGACTTTTTGCAGAGTCTGGATGTCCCATACCTACACAGAGCGCACAAAGACACACTTTCTATTACATCATCTATACAAGCAGCCGGAAAGTTGAAATTTTGCACAACGTTGCTTTCAAGGGGTCATATTCTGTTTTTTTCCCACTAACATTTAAAACACTTCCACATGGTCAACAACAGGGGTTCTTAACCTTTTTGACAACGGGGCTCAACTTTTCCACTACAGAGGGTCCCGTGGGACACTCAAATATGAACACTGAATTAGTAATCCTACTCTTGATTTTATTCGTATTCAATAATTATATCTAACTTACCTATAGTTTAACACAGGGGTCTCAGACACGCGCGACGTTATTTTGCGGCCCCCACCTTAATACGAAAGTTTAATGTTAGTGCGGCCCGCGAGTTTTAAATGAATGGCGCTTGACAGCGTTGTGTGCGGAGCTGGCGGGGTTGGGGGGGTGGTGTGTATTGTAGCCCGGAAGAGTTAGGGCTACAAGGGATTCTGGGTATTTGTTCTGTTGTGTTTATGTTGTGTTACGGTGCGGATGTTCTCCCGAAATGTGTTTGTCATTCTTGTTTGGTGTGGGTTCACAGTGTGGCGCATATTTGTAACAGTGTTAAAGTTGTTTATACGGCCACCCTCAGTGTGACCTGTATGGCTGTAGATCAAGTATGTCTTCCAGTCACTTACAGGTCTGCAGAAGCCGCATACGACATGTGACTGGGCCGGCAAGCTGTTTGTATGGAGTAAAAGCGGATGCGACGACAGGTTGTAGAGGACGCTTAAGGCAGTGCCATCACGGCACGCCCTAAATATTATTGTCTGGGTGAAAATCGGGAGAATAAATGCCCCGGGAGATTTTCTGGAGGGGCACTGAAATTCGGGAGTCTCCTGGAAAATTCGGGAGGGTTGGCAAGTATGCCTCCCTCCCTCCCTCGCCTGCCTGCTCGCTCCCGCCCCCGGCGCCTCTGTAAACAGTCCGGGCGGGGAAGACGAGCGGTCCGGTAGCTTCCAAAGCACTACGCTGAAGGACCGAGCGACAATACAAAACTGTGGTGCACTGGACCCCAGCGCTGATACTCCGACAGAGAGTCGCTGGGCGAATCGGACGTGTAACACGTTAGTCGTGATGTTAGCCCGTTCGGGGCTAATTGTGCTACCGTAACTGTAAACTCCACGGCGAGATGGTTGTTAGGGCGGGAAAGCCATTCAAAGAAGGTGAATTCATTAAAAAGTGCATGTTAGATTTTTTTAAAGAAATCTTTTCTTGCGGCCCAGCCTCACCCAGTTTCTGCATCCTGTGGCCCCCAGGTAAATTGAGTTTGAGACCCCTGGTTTAACAGGATAAACTTTGTCAAATGATATGAAAGCATGGGTTGATCACAAAGATTATTATCAAGGCTTAGGTCAGGCTGATTACAAAAATGAATACTAATCAAACATACTGCCAAAGAAGGGACTTATAAAAACTGATAAAAATAAATAAATATACATACATGCAGTGGTAAAATAAACACATTCTAACTAAACTAATATTAATATATATATACTTATTAAATAAACTGTCAATGAAATGAAAATGAAAATAGAGCTTTATCACTTTAGTCATAATTTTTGCACTTAAGAAAATTCTTAATGACTTCAGCTCCAGACTTCTTGTGTTGTTTGATATTGTCATTACAATACCGCTGCGGCCCATACAGACCACAGCTAGTAAACAGAATTTGTTGGCGGCACTCGAGGGGGCGCTCGCGGCCCAACAATGGGCCCTGGCCAAATGATTAAGAAACACTGGTCTACATAACATTTAATGGTGGTGTTTTGGTCAAAATTTTGCATGGATTATGTTTTACACACCATCCTCAAGCCGCTTTCTGACTGTCTCTTCAGAATGCGGCGTTTTGTGGGCGGTCTTATTTATGTGCCGGAGCCCTCCTCCAGGCCAAGCCCACTTAGACTGGGTCTCCACCCGTCGGCCATGTTGTAGTTTTTAGAGCTTCCATAATCGAGTCTACTGATCAGATATAAGTTTAGAACAGTGATTCTCACACTGCATTGCATTGGTGCCTAATGTTTTGTGTTTGTGTGTGTGATTGTTACTGTGCCTTTTTTCATTGCACTGAAAATTGACAGAGAAAAGTAATTTAATGGATTTAGACAATGTTTAGCTGGCAGACTTTGGCTACAATGATAGTTAAATATACAGTACAGGCCAAAAGTTTGGACACACCTTCTCAATCAATGCGTTTTCTTTATTTTCATGACTATTTACATTGTACGGAGCCCCTAAAGGGACATGGATGTATTGCGAGATCTCGCAAAAGTTTTTTTTCCTATGTCAGTGAACCGGAAGTAAAACAGACACAGCGATGGTGAACCGGAAGTGAAACAGACACAGAGATGGAAGAGCGGGAGCATGCGGGAGCCTACCCATCAACTGTGCTCTGTTGTGGGACCATGATACGATTCGATGTCTTTATATGTTAGGCCAATACTAAAATAGAAATCAATAAACTTCTCCCACAGATGATGGGTAGGCTCCTCCATCGCTTTGAACTTTTTCACTTCCGGTTCACCATCGCTGTGTCTGTTTTACTTCCGGTTCACTGACATAGGAAAAAAACCTTTTGCGAGATCTCGCGAAACATTTTGTTCCCTCCATGTCCCTTTCGGGGCTCTGTAACATTGTAGATTGTCACTGAAGGCATCAAAACTATGAATGAACACATGTGCAGTTATGTACTTAACAAAAAAAGGTGAAATAACTGAAAACATGTTTTATATTCTAGTTTCTATAGCCACCCTTTGCTCTGATTACTGCTTTGCACACTCTTGGCATTCTCTCGATGAGCTTCAAGAGGTAGTCACCTGAAATGGTTTCCACTTAACAGGTGTCATAGTTTTGATGCCTTCAGTGACAATCTACAATATAAATAGTCATGAAAATAAAGAAAACACATTGAATGAGAAAGTGTGTCCAAACTTTTGCCTTGTACTGTATGTTTTAGACAACTTTGTCTCACACTTGTTAGCTATCTAGCAAGGTAACAAGCTAACTATCTTACAGAGTTGAGACGGCATCCTCCAGATGTCGGACATTCTCCCACTTGAAATGCTCTCGTATCACAAATGTGTTGTCATTAAAACGAGATATTCTTTGCAAAATGAGCAAGTTATTCATGTCTTTAACAAAAATAAGGGGAAATGTTCCCAAACTTGACACATTTTCACCCACCACGTTGTCCGCGTGATGACTACAGTCAACAAATTCATTTGTCTGCCACTAATTTTATTGTCTACATTTGTCGACAATATCTGCGAATTGTTGCACCCCTAATCCATACCTGCCAACTTTTGAAATCAGAAAAACCTAGTAGCCAGGGTCCAGGGGCCGCAGGCCCCGGTAGGTCCAGGACAAAGTCCTGGTGGGGGGTTCTTTCGCCCCCCGATGCAAGCATTCAGACAGGTTAAAATGTTGCTAAAACCATCACTTTTCTATCAGTCACAGTGACTTTTCAAAACAAAAATATTACAGCAAAAATCATATGGGTTGATTGACATGTTTATTCTGTAAGCTAACTTCAATAGTTTGAAATTATTTTGACAGTTAATGCCAGTTATCCTGTCAACCTTTCACAAGACTTCAATTTGTTAATTGAAAGTATAAACAGTATAAACACTTTTTACAGTAAACAAATGGTAAAACAGTACTAAACAATTCCATTAAAAAAACAATTGGTGTCATTATTAACTTTCTGTCCAAGCTTGTATAATCTACTGCCTTGTTCAATTGTAAAAAATATTCTGTGTCTAAAATTCACATTTCTATCACAATTATCATACTGTAAACATGGTAAGCTAACTTCATTAAAATTAACAGTCCTGTCAATAGCATGGAATTACAATTCAAATGTAGTTTTTTTGTAAGCCTTTCAAAAGAATTCAAAATATGAAAAATTAATGAAAATTAATTTAAGCCATCAGACACTTGAAAAGTGGCACATCACATCTCTAATGTAATCATTTTAACTTTTCAACAGAAATAGCACTGCAAAAATATTAAGGACATACTTCTGTATTTTGGTAGTTATGCTGTCAACATTTAACAAGATTTCTTCAACTTGGACTTGAAAGCATAAATAGTATAAACACTTTTAACAGTATAACAGTACTAAACAATTCCAATAGATAACATTGGTGTCATTACCTTTTTGTGGCTAAAATCCAAATTTATTCTATCAGATTGATCAAAAAAAATCTTGTCTGCACAAGGTGCAATTCGCGTAGTTTTCACCCTTTTTGGAACGGATAATTATTCCCGGATAGGCTTTTGAATATTCTTCACGGAATGACTTCAGTTTTCTTTTCGGTTTAAGACTCGTATGCGATTTTTCTCCGGCTGATTCCATGATCGTTCGCTCGTTTGGAAACAATGGCAACAGGTGCCTCGTGCTTGGCAGCGGTGCTATAAATAGCCTCGCGCATGGCATTCGGAATGGCTCGATAGGAAGTTACGGGAAGCAGTGTCGATTGTCATTGCTGTTACGCGATTTCGTGAATAAAACTTAAAAAAAAAAATTTTTTTTTAATTAATGAAAAACCGTATTTTTTATCACTGCAACCGTAACCCGGAATAGGTTGATGAAAACCGTACTAATTACGGGAAAACCGGAGTAGTTTGCAGGTATGCTAATCTCAAATACACAAAAACAAGTACCGTATTTTTCGGACTATAAGTCGCTCCTGAGTATTAATAGCACCGGCCGAAAATGCATGATAAAGAAGGAAAAAAAACATATATAAGTCGCACTGGAGTATAAGTCGCAATTTTTGGGGAAATTTATTTGATAAAACCCAACACCAAGAATAGACATTTGAAAGGCAATTTAAAATAAATAAAGAATAGTGAACAGGCTGAATAAGTGTACGTTATATGAGGCATAAATAACCAACTGAGAACGTGCCTGGTATGTTAACGTAACATATTATGGTAAGAGTCATTCAAATAACTATAACATATAGAACATGCTATACGTTTACCAAACAATCTGTCACTCCTAATCGCTAAATCCCATGAAATCTTATACGTCTAGTCTCTTACGTGAATGAGCTAAATAATATTATTTGATATTTTATGGTAATGTGTTAATAATTTCACACATAAGTCGCTCCTGAGTATAAGTCGCACCCCCCGCCAAACTATGAAAAAAAACTGCGACTTATAGTCCAAAAAATACAGTACAGACGGGTAAGAAAAGTGGGTTTTGCATAAAAGGAGCCCTTTAAGAGCAAAGAGAGGCGATTGTCCCTTACAATGATGGTGCAGTCTGCAGAGCCACTGTAGAGGCGGTTTCTATGGGAACAAAATCGTTATGTGGTCAAATCATGCTTTGGGGAAGGACTTTTTTTATTACCGGCTAGCAATTGCAAATTGTGTTTATGTGAACATGTGCACTGTATTACCCCTGGATGCAGAGCGCCAGCACGATGCCGTCGTGTCCCTCCAGGGTTTTCTGACACTTGTAGGTGGTGCACGTGTCCCATACCTAAGGGGATGCAGATACAAAATATGATTTTTGTGTGTGCCCGTTTATATGACACTAAGTAGAGAAACTGAATACACTCAAAAGCTTTTCATAAGGGTTAAATTAATACTGCCAACTTTGCATATAAAACAGTGGTGTGGGTGGAAAACTCTCACTAAAAGTGAGTGGTTAAAAACCATGTTCAGACCTAAAATAGGAGTGGTTAAAAAAAGACACTGGGTTGTATCTGTGTGAGTGTTTTGTGATTCCAGATGTGTTTGTTTTTTTTATAAAATGAGTGAATGAGCTCAGTAGGAGCGACACTTCCATGCTGTAGCAGCTATGGACATTGCAGGTTTTTTTTCAAAATTGCTAAAACGCTTAAAGCCATTTTCAGAGCCAAATTCTCAGTGGCCTACACACATTTTTTCATTATCTAACCCTCTTTTGGCCAAACCTTAAACAATGTCCAGGCACCTAGACAAAATTTGCAAAACTCTCTCACAACACATTACCAGTCACAAAACACATTTCACATGTGTTGCGAACTTGGAAACACTGGCAGCAAAACGTGAACACAACAACGCCCTGCAGCTGTCATCTTTCACAACAACTCACAATTGAAATGTGTTTCTAGTGATGTGATTAGACCAATTGTGTGCTCAATGGTGAATATACTGTATTTTGTACTTGCTTTGTGTTTAATCTGAACACAATACCTGCTTGTGAGGCGCTTTTGTGAATGTACCGTATACTTCCTATTGTTGTCAGGTCTCAAATAACCCCTGGAGTAACGCCAGGCCAAAAAACACAGGTTGAACAAAGCTGTGGCTGCAGGCAAACCCTTAATGTAGACCTGTGTGAAGTTGGGCTGCTGCTTCTCCCAAAACTCTGTTGAAATAGTCTAATTCACAGGTGTCAAACTCAAGGCCCGGGGGCCAGATCTGGCCCGCAACATCATTTTATCTGGCCCGCAAACACCTGGAAATGATATGTGTCAATACATTTTCTCACTAAATGTATGTTTTTTTTAAATTTTGACAGAACAAATATGTACCGCTTGAAATTGCATAACTTTTAAACTTTAATAGTATCCATTATTGCAACAAATATTTGTTTTTGTCTAAATAAAAATACTTAACTTTACAGCAAACTACCCATCAAATTAATAAAAATGGCAATACATTTTACGTTGTTCTTTACAGCATTTTGATGTAAATTGAAAAAAACTAATACTGTTTTTGCGTTAAAATTCTGTTGACTGAGCTGCCAGTTTTTGACTGTAAAATCTACGGTTGTTGTTTTTAGTGGTGTATTACCATAAATAGAAAGACGGTACATTTGTTTTTACGGTAGAAAAACTGGCAGCTAAGTTGCCAGAATAAAAAAAGAACTTGTACTGTTTTTCCATTCACAATATAATGTTGTAAAAACCAATGTAAATTTAACACAACAATTCTGGCAACTAAACTGCCAGCTTTTTCCGTAAAACACCCCCCAAAAACAGTGATACTGTTTTTCCATTTACCGTAAAATGTAGTAAAAAAAAAAACCTAAAACACTATTTTACAACATTTTGTTTACAGTCTACTTAAAACAACTTATATAATTAATAATAAAATCCAGAGGGAAATTCATACATTATTCTCTGTTACAAGCGGCCCTCTGATGGCAGCCATAACTGCCATGTGGCCCTCAATGAAAACCAGTTTGACATCCCTTGTCTAATTTGTTTGTGCAGTTGAAAAGGTGGTTTGTGTTGTTTTCGTTTCTAAGTTATTAAGTATTCTTTTATAGGTTAATCAAAGGTCAGCCAGCCCCACCATTCTCCTAATTAGGTCTAAATTAAGCCAAAATAGTCTTTCGTTTGTGCTTGGTTCTAACTATTATAGTTTTTAAGTTATTAACGTTGTATGGCGTTTATGCTATTAATGTGTATATAACATGTTATTATTCATTAACAGTTCCCAACTATGTCAAAATCTCACCAAATGTGTCTCATTTGTTTGTGCTGCAAAATGTTTTGCCCTAACTATTATAGTTTTTGTTATTAACATTTTATGATTTATAACCAACCCCCCCTTGTCAAACCTCCCCAAACCAGTCCCAATCGTTTGTGCTACGTTTGTGCTTAATCAAATCACTAGAAAATTGGGTTGGCTTAGTGTCTACAAACCTTACAGTAAATTGAAAAACACTTGTCTACTATGTTTTACATGCATAAGTAGGTCAAGCTTACCAATGTTACATTTTTGCAAACTAATTTATATCTAGGTCTGTTTTGCATTTGAAAATAAGTAAATGTGAAATGTTAGCATAATTTACAAGACAAATTTAACCTTTGCATCTGCTAATGCGGAAATGCAGACAGCTTTATATACAACTTAAGTGCTTAAACATACTTACGTTGGCCAATTATGTTATTTGCAGGGTCATATTTACTGTGCTAAAAAAGTCAAACTTGCAAAAGCTGTTAAAACTTTTAATTTCACGGGTGTTCCAGGCTAATGTCTATCGACCCCCAGAGTCAGTGTAGCAATACAAAGGTCCTGAGCAGTCCTGGGTTCAATCCCGGGCTCGGGATCTTTCTGTGTGGAGTTTGCATGTTCTCCCCGTGACTGCGTGGGTTCCCTCCGGGTACTCCGGCTTCCTCCCACCGCCAAAGACATGCACCTGGGGATAGGGTGATTGGCAACACTAAATTGGCCCTAGTGTGTGAATGTGAGTGTGAATGTTGTCTGTCTATCAGTGTTGGCCCTGCGATGAGGTGGCGACTTGTCCAGGGTGTACCCCGCCTACCGCCCGAATGCAGCTGAGATTGGCTCCAGCAACCCCCCGCGACCCCAAAAGGGACAAGCGGTAGAAAATGAATGAATGAATGAATGAATCTTTAATAACTCAAAAAGTATAGCAGCACAATCGATCATTTTAACGGCACAAACCAGCACGTAGCACAAACGAATGAGACCATTTTGACAAGAGTTTTGTGAAGTTTTGCGTGTGTGGTGGGGAATTTCCGGAAATTCAAAACATTTATAACTCGAAAACGAAAGCATCCGAATCAATACTTCTTACTGCACAAACGTATCACAAAGGAATGGAAATATTTTGGCTTAATTTGGAGAACGGGGTGGTACCTAAAAATTTCACCTATAAAATAATATTTAATAACTTAGTAACGAAAGCAGCACAAACAACCATCTTTGCAGCTCAAACGACTGGGACAAGTTTGGGGGATATTTGACAATGTGAGGGGGCTGGTTATCAATCAAAAATCGTTAATAACATAAAAACTATAATAGTTGGGGCAAACATTTTTGCGGCACAAACCAGCACAAGCAAATGAGACAAGTTTGGGGAGATTTTGACATAGTTGGAGATTGTTTATGAATAATAACACGTTAATTATATGTTAGTTTATTTAGTATTAATATTTGTGTCTCTATTCATTGTTTGCGTCAACATGTCAGCCTTTTCCCATCACATTATGCCTTTTTGCTCTATTTTTTCATTTTTATGGGTTTCTTGTTATCTTACTTTGTTCCTACAAAAAAAGATGCATTCCACAAATGGCC
Organism: Nerophis lumbriciformis; assembly: GCF_033978685.3. Lineage (NCBI taxonomy): Eukaryota > Metazoa > Chordata > Actinopteri > Syngnathiformes > Syngnathidae > Nerophis > Nerophis lumbriciformis. The sequence continues at coordinate 31,035,541 of NC_084569.2, read as the reverse complement.
CACAAGTTACACTTTGAACATCACTGGTTGACAGATGTCTCTAAGCTGTGTCTTGTTATGCTTTGATCATAGTTGTGATCTGGTCTATGCAGACTGAATTGGAGAGTTCTCTCGCAAGGAGGAGGCGGAGCCTACCTTGGAGGTGCAAGACATGATAGAGAACAATATCGATTTAACAATGTTCTAATTATCAACATCTTCATAATTATTGGATTAATATTTTTAAATCGATTAATAGTAAGGCCCTATTAGGGTTGTCTCGATACCAATATTTTGGTACCGGTACCAAAATTTATTACGATACTTTTCTAAATGAAGGGGACCACACAAAAATGGCATTATTGACTTTATTTTAACAACAAATCTTAAGGTACATTAAACATATGTTTGTTATTGCAATCGAAGAACAATTGTGTCCTTAAATAAAATAGTGAACATACTAGACAACTTGTCTTTTAGTAGGAAGTAAACAAACAAAGGCTCCTAATTTGGTTGCTGACGTATGCAGTAACATATTGTGTCATTTATCATTCTATTATTTTGTCAAAATTATGAAGGACAAGCTGTCAAAATTTATTATTAATCTCCTTGTTCATTTACTGTTAATATCTTCTTATTTTCCGTTTCAACATGTTCTATCCACACTTCTGTTAAAATGTAATAATCACTTATTCTTCTGTTGTTTGATACTTTACATTAGTTTTGGATGATACAACAAATTTAGGTATCGAGCCGATACCAAGTAGTTACAGGCTCATACATTGGTCTTAATTTAAGTTCCCGAGTTTATGAATATAATATGAATAAAAAAAAAAAAAAGAAAAAACATTTTGTGACGATAAAAAATATTGATCATAGGAGTATCGACTAGATACGCTCTTGTACTTGGTATGATTACAGTGGATGTCAGGTGTAAATCCACCCGTGGCATTTGTTTACATTGTGACGCCGGTGAGCTATTGTATCCTCCTACGGTGTGTAGTGAAGCATGTTTAGCCATTCCTCGTCCTGCAGGGATGATACTTGTAAAAAACGTACTTTATTTGTCGCCATGGAGGCGAGGATTAGTGATTTAGAAGAAGCTAAAACACTCCCGATTGCATATGGACATCAGCCGCTAGCGAGCTAGTCGTGTTTTAAAGCACCTCTTCCTGAGGGCGTTTCAGTGGTATAGCTTTACCTTTATCGTTAGTTTTTAAGCTTTGATTGGTTTGGTCTCCGGTAGTGGCCAATAATACTGTAGTATGGATATTTCTCGTTAATTCAACCAGTATTGCTTGAAAATGCTTAATTTGAGAGCCAACATTTTTTAAATATGCTTCAAAAAAGTTTAAATACAAAAATCATAATGTGGTGAAGCCATAATATTTGAAGCACGGTAGCGGGAGACGACTGAATTTAAAATATTGGTCGCGCTGTTCAGCTGCGTGTGTTAAACTCACACACAGTTTGTTGTTTTCCAGTATGAAATTACAACCTTATTGGCTGCTTTAATTAACGCCTCTATTTAGCAAAAGAAGTGTGCTTCTGTAGTGAAGTGTTTACATCACCTTGATAGTCTTGTCTGAGGAACCAGAGAAAAGCAGGTCTCCAGTGGAGTAGACACACAGACACCATACAGGCCCCTGGTGGCCAACAAATGTGCCTTTGCACTTGAAGATCTGCTGGGGATCGTATGCTACACAGAGACAAAGAACGGAATGAAGGAGTTAGGAGAGTAGACAAAAAGAAGGAACCAAGAAAGAAGTTGATGATGGAACGATATAGAAGGATAAATGTACAGTAAGAATTACACAAATATGGAAGAAACAAGAGTATTCTTACATCCCAGGATCCCCATGTTGAGTCTAGCATTGATATGGGACAGCTCATCCTGTAGAAACACACAGTTGTGACTTTTATTCAAAATAAACTAGACTATATTACAATTCTGAGGTTTTATGCAACATGTCACAATTAAATCAACTAGTCTTCACCAGTTATTTATGACATTATCTCAATTACGTAATTGTCAAATTTGCATAGTTGACAAAGAGGAATTTGCAAAAAGGTATAAAACAAGAAAAGCGAAAATAAAATGTTTAGAACTATGGGGAAGGGCCCACAGCCGCATATTTAGAGGGGTCCACTTACTCGCTAAGTTGGCAACACTAATCCGTGTTTATCTATTTGTGGTGGTACAAATTCACAGGTTGCAGGAAAGGCAAAAGCATATGCTTGAAAGGAAACATGACTTCAGGAAAAATATCTTTATAAACAGATTATTATTGAGTGAAGTGTTTAACCGTAATGCACAAAAAACATGTTTTTGAAAAAAAATTATTTCAACCCTTAATGTCAGATGTCAAGCATGGTGGTGAAAGGCTGAGGATTTGTGTCAAGACTAAATAAAACTATTGATGTACACTAACCATGTAAATAAAATGTGATAAAATACAAAAACTTAAAAGTGACTTAAGGTCAAAGACTCCCAACACTTTCAAGGTGATGTCAAATAAAAAAGAGAGCTTCAAACACTCTCAGGGGTACAACAACAGAGCTGAAAATCTAAAGACACACGACAGAAGAAGGGGTACAGGAGCATTTTGATAGTCAAATTAGACAACTAAAAGACCAAGGTAAATTGACGGCTGAGGTTGACGACTAGTAAGGCACTAATTCCGTCAGTCAGATTTAAATATGAAACCAAAAAAGTAGCTTATGACAGCAAATCATTTGATACATGTCGATGAATGTCTGCAAGCTACTGAAATTAATTAATTAATTAGTTTTATTGAAATAATGACATGTCATGTCATTGTAATTTAATAAAGACCTTCTGCCCTAATACAGGTAAGAGGGAGTACTTTTTTTTGGCATGTTTTATTATACCAAACATTTAATAATGTGCATGCACATGAAGTTAACTTATATTAAATTACTTACGTTGAGCATAGAGGCATCTCGACGAAATTCCATAAGGTCCTCACCCAGTTTACTCTGATTCTCATCCAACAAATCTGAAGCACACATAAACACAACTTTTGTATCACAACACAAACAGTTCCAAAGAGTCTGTACAAAAGACAAACCATGTGGAAAAACACAATATTTAACCTTACCTAATTTGAGCTCCAGGTTTTTCTCTAGCTGATCTAATTTCTCTGATAGTTTTCCCAACATGGAGCGCAGAAAAGCAATATCTTGGTCCTTCTGGGCTAAAGTCAACTGCATCTCGTGGAACCTAGTAGTAGTGAGATCACAACTAATGACCAGGGAAGCATACCATAATTATCTTAGTTTACATCTCTGTTTTCGTGATTCTCAATAGAAGCTGTACTTTGGCAGCCTTTTTTTGTGTATTGATGTTCAGAAAATAGGGCTGTCAAACAATCAAAATATTTAATTGCGAATAAGCTTAGTTTGCTCATAATTAACTCAAAATTAATCACGATATATTGAAGATAAATATGATTTTTCATCATTAATAGGTGACAATAGAAAAGCGCGATATAAAATCTAATCCATTATTATTATTATTACCCTAGGCACATCATTTTCAAGTTTTAATACAATGACTGGACAATTAGTTAACTTTGATGAAATGTTTTTTGAACAGCTCAATACAAAAAGGACATAAACAGGCTTTTAAAGATAATTTATGTGTTGTTGTCTTGCCAGAGTTTATATTTTGTAGGAATAGAGAATTTGTATTTCTGCTATAGGAGCACTTGCATTCAGAGGAGGAGCTGCACGTTCATGTTTCCAGTTTCACGAATTAATAACACAAAATGTGGATTGTTAAGATCGTGCTTTGATTGTCAAAAACATTTGGTAATGTAAAATGTGATATCTGTACCTGAATAGATGCTTCTAAATATTCTGTACATTACTTATTGAACAAGTTAATTGTCTTCATATCTTTGCATGACAATGTTTTAACCATCTCTACTTATTAATAACATGTAAAATTCAGCCTGGTAAACATTCTGTAATTGCGGACTATCAATCAGAACAGGTTATCAAAGAATATACTGGAGCCATGGGAATATCGTGTAGAGAACTGTAATTACCCGATGTGGGCTGCAGAGGGCGGTGGCAGGCATGCAATGCAGTATTACGCCTAGTCTCAGTGGCAGCAAAGAAGGAAACGAGAACATGTTGAGGAGCCGTCAAGTGTATGTGTGTATCTGTGTCGCTCTGCCTTTTCAGTTCGACAGTACTATTTGTAAACATAAATAAAAGGCTGACTTGTTCAATGACAGTCTACCTCCTTCATATTGCCGCTGCCATTATAATGCACTTTATTTAAATCTGCCAGAAAAAAATTATTTAGGTAGAAATATCACAGAATAACATTACAAACATCTCTGACAAAGCATGATTGTATTGTAAGACCATTTTTCGTTGTTTTGTTGGTTAGAGCTGATGTGAAGCGTGGCGCTGTTATTGTGAAGCTGGACGTTTGTGATTGGAATGAAAAAAGACTTGACATATTTTGACGAAAGTCTCCGATTAAAGTAAACTTGGAATACCGTCTTTTTTCTGCTGAGCTTTTCTTTCATTTTAATAAAGCAGTTTCAGTAACAATCTACATTTTATGTCATAAATACACTTAACTGTAATGTAAACACGGACATGACGCTCCTCTCGTTTGTGCCTACGATGTTGTCTCACGGACATTAAAGATAAAATTGTCTCGTCTTGTCCTTAAAATGACTTGCTATTGGCGTTGGACCTGAGACTTCTATAATGTCCCACTTTCTTTGTGCATTTCTGCTCGTTATTTTCTTGCTTTTTGCTCCAGAATAACTGGACGCCATTACATTTCCCTAAGCTACGGAATAGTCCAAGGTTAAAAAAGGAGTCAGTTAACGCGTAATTATCGAGTTAACTTTGACTGTTCTATTAGAAATATATGTCAGTCATTTGCTTTCAAGAATCTGTATAAAGACTGCTTGATGGAAATGGTATCAAGTTGTTGTGTGCAACTGCAGTGCTCACCTGTCGTCAGTCTGCTGCAGAAATTCCTTCAGTCCTTCAAATTTACACACCTCCAGATGTGTTTCATATGTGTCCTGGTTGCCAATGAAAGCGCACCTGTAGAAATGATGTGGTTTTGGAAATGACAATGATAAGATAGCAAGGTATTAAGTTAAGTTTTAAGGCTTACCCGTATTTTGAATGGGGACACTTAATGTGCTCGCATTCTTTCAGATGAGCCTCCAGGTTCATGGTGAGGAGCGGGGGGCAAGAGGGGTTGTTGGGGCACCGTACCGGCCTGTAGTCACAACTGGCCTCATGTTCTCTGCATATTATCAAGACAACAATTGCTTGGTTTTCATGGTGGAGCACACATCCATCAAAGTATTTTTCGGTCTCTTACTTGCGCACGGATAGTTTAATAGTGAACGGGCAGCCCAGTGGATCCACCTCATGCGCTCCCGGCTTCCCCGCCACATTGGCATTGGAGGCCGCACCGACACTTGCACCGCTGACTGTGGCCCTGCAGCCGTATTTACAGTGAATGAACAACTCGCCGATTTGTTCGGCTACGGCGATGTTGTTGACCACAACCGTTAACTTCGCCGCATCAACAGGGCACTTGTCTGTAAGGGGTCCAAGCATGAATGGTCTATTTTCAATATTTTTGGACAAATAACATACAGTAAGTATGTGTTTATTTCAACTCACCTGAAGTCAAGGCACAACGTCTGCAGAAGGTGTGCTGAGGAACATAAAAGAGATGTTATTAGTTCAAATATACACTTGTTTTTTTAGCTCAAAGGGAAATATTCTGAGGCCAAATCCAGGTTGCACATCACAGTGATGAGTAATCATTACTGCTAAGGAGAAGGTAGTCAGTACAGAAAGGAGGTGCGCTTCCCTCAGAACCTCCACTAAAAACTGGAGAAGCAGACAACAGGCCATTCTTGAATGGAAGTTTTTCTTCTACATCATGGCCAAGAAGATGACCAATTACCTCACAAGTAACATGTTTATCAATACCAGATGTCAGAAGGCAGGTGTGCCAGGCTTTCCGAGGTGTGTGGAACATATGGGAACATATTCATAAGTCAGAGAGAAAAAGACAATCCGAATGTTGTCAACGCCTATGAGTCAGCCCCCCAACAACTAATCAATCACATTTGCCTCTGACTTTTTTCAGCATCCCAGACTTCATCAAAAACTATGTAAGTGGATACTTTCTCCAATCAGAACGTCACCACGGTGTGGCAGCATGGCAAGATAGATAGACTGGCCAACTTCATTATCAAAAAGTGGTTGGAGCTGATTACAGGCTTCTCAGAAGTACACTCGTTCCTAGTTTATTGCGGTTAATAGCGACCGGACATGACCACCATAAACGGATTTCCACAAAGTAAGATTATTAACAAATAAAATATTTTCATAGTTACAGCATAATTAAATTGTTTACAACCTTCTAAATATATTTCTTTAACACTACTAGAGCCCCTCTAAACATGAAAATAACACCCATATAGTCACCGAATACAGTAGCCTTGAGTTAGTTCTACTGTGGATTAAAGTCCTCACTAGGGATGTTCCGATCAAGGTTTTATATTGCCAATTCCAATATCGTCATCCATTAGTGAGATTGGCCGATAAAAATTAATATGTATTACTTCACCTGTACAATTTTTTATTTATTTATGGTGAGTGCTACTGACAGTTTAACAATAACAACACAATATTCCTTAGTTCCCTATTCTATTTTGTACCACACAATTGTTTGAGCAAAGCAATTTCAATAGTACACATTTGCCGTAATGGAGGTGATTGTTATTAGTTTAGGGGAGTGGTTCCACACTGTGCATGGAGACACATAATTCTGCAAGCTGCTTGTCAGTCAGAGAGGATCAGCGTTTGTGCATCGAAATGCATTAATCGGCAATTGCCAATCACATACTTTTTCCCCAAAATGGGCCAATACCAATTGGTGACCGATGGAGCGGCACATCCCTAGACCTCAGCTTTAACACTGCCACAACGTGAAAATAAATCCTGGGTAAGTCCTCTGTTAGAAACTAGGATTCCATGCCCTGAAACCACCTGCGTGTGTTGTTTTCAGTTACGACCATTAGCTCTGATGTTAGCAGTCCATGTTAGCATTGCGTTTCTGCGTTGTCATTCCATATCGCTCAAGGCAAAGCTGTTTTATTGATGTTGAAGATGAAGTGTATCCAAACAATTCATCTCCATTTTGGCCAGAAAGCTGCTGATAGCTGATAGTTTATTGCAGTTTTGTTGGCCTGAAGTGTTGCGCCGACTCCGACGCTACGTCCAACTGTTGTCGTTCAACAACGCTCATGTCAAAGGTCAAAGTGGAGATGTGCTATTGATGAGGCAGAAGTTGAAGATGAAGTGTATCAACAACCTGTTCTGCTAAAAGGTGGTCAAATTAAGATCGGTGAAGATAGAGTAGCACCAGGATTAGCGCTGTGTTGTTTACATAATGTTCACCCTTAACCTAGAAACAGAAGTCATGATTGAAGAATATTTATAGCCACAACACCACAACTTTCAGCTACAGCACGATTTCAAAAGCCGCAACAGTTAAACGCCTTAACACAATAATATAAAGTTGCAACGCAACTATAAGCCACAAAGGACATTACAGACACAACGGAAGTCACAGCGGAGCAAGTTATGGCGACAGATTTACTTCCTCCACTTTTAATAACAGTGTATTGAACATAGTATTATTGAAAAAGTAAAACAAGTTATGACTGAAAAAGTGGTCACACTTCACTTACTTTTTCCAACTTTCCTTCATTATACCGTTTTTCAACTTTCCATCTCAGGAAGTCAGTAAGTCGCGGAAACTCTTCCGCTGTAGCTTCCATTCTGTCTTTGTATTGTCTTTGTTTTGGCTTATAGTTGTTGTGTTATGGCTTTATGTTGTTGGGTTGTAGCGTTTGTATTTGTTGTGGCTTTTGCAAACGTGTATTGTGGCTTCATGTTATATCAGGCTTTCCCCTTAATTTAACTGAACGTGGCGCACCGCTTTATTCTAACAAGATGTGAATGCATTGGCCATTAATTGTTAATTACTTGGTTGGTTGTTTCCATAAGGAAGAGAAGAAACTTCACCTGCAGTGTCCAGTATGCAGTATTTACTTCACAGTCACAATGCTTGATTTGTTTTGCTAAAGAGTTACTGAATCGATTTCAACTCACTGAATCGTTTCGAATCGGATCGTTCTAAAGAAATTATATCGTCCCTGAATAGTATCAGCAGCAACAAAATCTAAATTGAAACAAATTGTTGTTAAAACGAATCGTTACATTCCTAGTAGGGCATTCAATCGATAGCAACTGGACTGTTTGGTTTGTTTTAGAAGACGTTTCGCATCTCATCCGAGTAGGCTTCATAACTAGTCAGACTAGATCTGACCAATCTAAGTCTATGAGCACAAACTGATGAAGTCTACTCGGATGAGAGGCAAAACGTCTTCTCAGACAAACCAAACAGTCCAGTTTCGATCGATTGAATGCCCTGAGATGACAATGACCTGGATGAATGATAACATTCATGGACATACATTCCTAGTAGCATCCCAAACTCCTAGTAGACGATTATAATACCTTTATGATCATGAGAAGCCAAAAATCGAAATGAAGGTTAAAATTCGATTAAATGACAAGACCTATCACAGTCTCATGGGAGCTGGAGGCTGACCCGGAATGGAGGTAAAGTATTCAGACCTAGATGCAGAGTGCAGGAAGGCTGGCTCGAGGACTGTCGTATATCCCGTAGATGATGTGTGCCAGTGCTTTGAGGCAACTTTTGATTGTGGTTGAGGAGGAAGGGGAAGTGTTGGAGACCGCAGAACACCTAAGTCATGGGTGGCAAGGAAAGGTCCTTGCCATTGCGCCACCATGGAAATCGGCCGATACTGATCGGTGGCTGACGCAGCTCTCTTTAATAGTGCGTAGCAAGCAAGATAAGCTTGAATTTTTCACTCCATACATTTCTGAAGACCAGCTAAATCATGTGAGGTTTACAACCGGTCAAAAAGCTTGAGAGATGTAAACTTACCCCACATGTGGTGATGACTGGGTCCTTGAAAACGTTACAGCACAACTGGCAGCACAATTTTACGGAGGGCTGTTCAGCAAATACCTGTGGCTCCTAAACACAAATGTATTCAAATACGATGATGCACATGTTTTATATGTATAGTAAGCGCAGGATGTTAGACCCACCGTGTCTTCCTCCTCTTCTTGCAGAGAGTAAGTAGACCGCAGAGACATGGTGGACTCCGAATGCAAAGATCGCACTGAGATGGCTGAATCTGACCTCCTCGGAGTACCAATGGGTGGCTGAGGTGAAGAAGCGGATAGGGCATCAGGCATTGAGCTTTGCTACGTGTCACGTAAAAAGTGCGTAAATGCGTACCATTCCGTCGTCGTCATCCCGAGGGGAATATGTCAGCGTGCTGGAGGAAGAGGGAGTTCTTCTGTGCTGCTTATAGGAGCTTGATGCTTCTGCTGACAACAAAATAAAAATGTATTTAAAAGTCGGTGATAATCTACATAAAATGACAAAGTGTAGTTGCTTAAAGAAGAAAACTCGATTTTCACCTTTAGCTCCAGCAGCCACAGCTGAGAAGGTTGGACCAAATGTAGTCTCCATCCTGCTCTGTAGCAAAGGAAGATTATATTATTATCGAATAAACTTTTGTAACAACATGGATAATAATCCATGTGACTCAGTATGGCGCAGCAAATACATATTTTAAGACGGACTGTGACTTTCATGTCATTTGATTGCTAGGTTGCAATCACATGACCTAAAGGCACTTCCGGGTTTCAGCCGATGGTCTAGAGTCCCATTAGGCTAATGTTTATTTACCTGCATCAGTGCAAATTTGGGTGTATTTTGAAAGGTTTAGAGGCAAATATATAAGCGATCATGACATAAAATGGGATGGAGTGGCCTTACACACTCTTAAGAAAAATATTTTTTGAAAGATTTGAACCATTCATCATCACCAAGACGTTACTGCTTGCTACAACCTCACTTCTTTTGACACTCACAAGGATTTATAGAAGAAAAGATTGGAGGCACATCATGTTTTTACAACTGAGGGGTCCACAAATTAAACATGAATCTGTGAAAGACAAAGTTGGACTTATTCGCGCATCGCTAAGTAACACATTTGACTGACATAACGAGTGCCATGCTGCTGTGATCGTGACGCTATTGACAAAAAGGATAAGTTTGTTTGCAGTTGATTTCCTGCTACGAATATTAGTCTTGTCTACAATTCATGTCTGCAGTTTTTTATGGTGTGAAGTTCATATTTTGTCTCATTATTTAGCTGTAGATGTCCCTGTTGTTCAGCAATGTTTGCTAGCAATATTAAGATTCGGTATATGCGGTTGAGCCTTCATCCAATTTATTAATACTTCTAAGGATATTTTCTTGATGCTAACGTATAACACCAAAGACGTTATAATGTGGTCATCCGTGTCGAATACAGCACTTGGCTTTCCTGCACAATAACAACAACTAAGCTTTTATTTTCTATTATGAAAATGAACAATGAAAATACAGCCGATTGGACCAACATTCACAATAAGTGTTACCGTATTTTTCGGACTATAAGTCGCAGTTTTTTTTGCGACTTATACTCAGGAGCCACTTATATGTGAAATTATTAACACTTTACCGTAAAATATCAAATAATATTATTTAGCTCATTCACGTAAGAGACTAGACGTATAAGATTTCATGGGATTTAGCGATTAGGAGTGACAGATTGTTTGGTAAACGTATAGCATGTTCTATATGTTATAGTTATTTGAATGCCTCTTACCATAATATGTTACGTTAACATACCAGGCACGTTCTCAGTTGGTTATTTATGCGTCATATAACGTACACTTATTCAGCCTGTTGTTCACTATTCTTTATATATTTTAAATTGCCTTTGAAATGTTTATTCTTGGTGTTGGGTTTTATAAAATAAATTTCCCCAAAAAATGCGACTTATACTCCAGTGCGACTTATATATGTTTTTTTTCTTTCTTTATTATGCATTTTCCGCCGGTGTGACTTATACTCCGGAGCGATTTATACTCCGGAAAATACGGTACTAGGACTAAACATGACGTTAGTTTATTTGCACAATCAGGTCTTCGTAGTTATATTCAGGCATAGCAACCACAAAAGAACACAAACTAATCTGGTTTCTTGTCCTTTTTTTACAGTTAGTTCTGCTCTCAAACACTACTAATACAGTAGAGAATAAACTCGATTGGATCACAGAAAGTTTTGCTAACAAATCAAATGTTCAAACAAACATTTTACAAAGTGATCGCTGCAGACACAAGCATGGTCCGACTGTTCCAGAGGATGATGAAATGTATATTTTTAGGAGCCATTTCCTTCGACGCACTTTTGTTTTTTTCCTGACTTTATTACCTTTATGAACCACTTCTTTTGGGAATCTATGAAAGGTATTTCCTATCCCCCTATTTGAACGATTGGAACACCCAAGAACAGAACAGCAATACGGCATTTTCTGCTCAAACTCTACACTCATTCTCACGTTTTAATGCTACACTCAAGCTGCTTGACCATCGTGTCAATTAAGTCGCCAAGACGAAAAACGCATGTGACGTCATTTGCAACCCAGCAATTGTAAAGCTGTATCAAATGTGTTCCTCAGAAGTACTGAACCTATGCTTCCAGTTTCTTACCCCGTTAGCTGGGTCAGCTGTGGGAGTGGAGGGGCTGCAGGGAATGATGGCTGTGATTTCTGCTGTTCCACCGGCGTATCTGTTGTAGTGACTTGGTCCTGCTCATAAGCTGACGATACAAACACAGAAAGGACACGCGAGCAGCTGGGTAGTCTTCTAGGCCTGGGAAACAACAGATAATAAGACTTAATAACAATTATATGAACATTTATGTCTTTACCAAGAGCATGATGGCTATGATAGGCAGTGGTGTTTCTAGTATGTTGTGCCTGTAATGACGTCAGAATAAAATCAGCAACTCTTGATTGAAACTGAAGATTATTATGTTTGTCAAGGAAGAATTTTAACGCATTTCTATTGACCGTGTAAGTGAACCTAGAGTGTTATTGTACTTTGACCCCTGTGTCTACAGAAGATTCAGGGTGATGTGTCATATGCAAAATCATGGAAACTTTGAGTACGTGTACACTTTTATAATCTTACAAATGTTTGTACTGCTTGTTATGTGGTAGGTCTTTGTATTGCATGTCTAAGATTTTACTTTTTTCTGTATATTTAATGGATGTCCTGATCTTGTTGGCTGCAAAACAAGTTTGCCTTCGGGTACTAGTAAAGTAACCTAACCTGACCTAACCTAACATTCCAATCCATCAACACCAGCCATTTTAGGTAGGCTACAACAGTCTATATAGTTTTATAAAAAAACAACCTTATTACTGGGCTTTTACGGGACACAAGTCAATATTTTTTTAAGATGGATGATGTACAGCACACTTGAGATTGATGTGGTTAGGGTCTAATTTGCATAATTGTCCCTGACACGTGCATATAATTTTTATTAAAAGGAAAGGGGAAAAAAACGTATCCTTCCTGTTATATCTTCTTATTCTCTGGCAGACCAGTTGCATCTGAAGTTGTGAAATATGCATATTGTCACCTAACAGATGCAGTGGAACATTTATTTATAAACCCCTCTAATTGTGAACTTTTTGGTTTATGAACTTTTAGATGGCAGAAATAATGCCTCTGTGTGGGAAACATGTCTCTGTGTACGAATGCTTCATTCATTCATTTTGTTTCCCGCTGGCAGCCATTTTGTGATTGCTCGTATTGAAGAGATTGAGGAAGCCGGCTTCGTCCCACAGAAAGTTTTTAATTGTGTTGAGAACAGACTTTTCTGAGTGGACTTGTGGAGTGGAGAAGACTACCTCTCGTTCAGCAGCCCCATTTTCAAGTGCACAGACACACACAACACCTCCCCCCGTCCCTTCCCTTCTCTCCCCGTTTGCTTGTTTCTATCTTTGCCGATGTTAATTTACTGTAAGTGCGTTTAATTTTTTGAAATGTTTGTTATTGTAGCAATGTGATTGTTAAAGTTAGGGATTTTTGTGATTTCTGATCATTTGTGAGGACACCAAAGGGACTTCTATGTGTGTGTGTGTGTGTGCGTGTGTGTGTTGGCAGAGCAGCGCATACAGGACAGTTCAGCTTGCCATTGTTTTTTATGCGTGTTGATAAAGAGACAGTTAATTATTCACCTCCTTGTTGTTTTGTTTGATATAGTACTGTATAGCACTTTATAATGTGTTCAAAGTGTACAAACCTTCGCTAAAATATGGACTTTTGTCCAGGCTCGAACCCATTATTCATATTTACATTGTTTCTTATGGAGGAATTTGCTTTACTATACAAACGTTTTGATTTAACAACCATGTTCAAGAACCCATTAAGTTCGTAAATCGAAGTTCCACTGTAGTACCAAATGTATTTGTGGTTGATCCCAATGTATTTGTGACGGGCCGGCACAAAAACACGTATGTACTGTATGTAAAACCCTGTCTTGAATGGGAAGATTGAAGTAATCCATCAAGTCAAGAAACATAGCACAATCTTATTAAAGACAAGTCAAAAGAAAAGTCAAATAATTAATGCGATCGATTCTCCGACAAGCAAATGAACAATACCCAGCATGAGTACCGTATTTTTCGGAGTATAAGTCGCTCCGGAGTATAAGTCGCACCGGCCGAAAATGCGTAGTAAAGAAGGAAAAAAACATATATAAGTCGCACTGGAGTATAAGTCGCATTTTTGGGGGAAATTTATTTGATAAAACCAAACACCAAGAATAGACATTTGAAAGGCAATTTAAAATAAATAAAGAATAGTGAACAACAGGCTGAATAAGTGTCCATTATATGACACATAAATAACCAATTGACAACGTGCCTGGTATGTTAACGTAACATATTAACGTAACGTATCATTCAAATAACTATAACATATAGAACATGCTATACGTTTACCAAACATTGTCACTCCTAATCGCTAAATCCCATGAAATCTTATACGTCTAGTCTCTTACGTGAATGAGCTAAATAATATTATTTGATATTTTACGGTTATGTGTTAATAATTTCACACATAAGTCGCTCCTGAGTATAAGTCGCACCCCCGGTCAAACTATGAAAAAAACTGCGACTTATAGTCCGAAAATTACGGTAGAACCATGGCCAGCAAGAGGTATCCTTGTGTTACATTGGAGAATTTGTTAAAGATGCAACTAGTTAAAGGGGAACTGTACTTTTTGGGGGGACTTTTGCCTATAATTCACAATTCTGATGAGAGAGAAGAACACATACGTATGTCACTTAATTTACTTACTTTTTAGTAAAATAACTGTGACATAACAGTGTCTGTTTATTTACATGGTATCAGTGTAGAAATATAGTAAACCACCCCTCCATACATTCTTAGCCTGATTTGTGTAAACTACCCTGAACTGTGAAATGCGGTGGAAACACAAACCACACACCTCTACAGGAACCTATAGTTCCAGGAACTAGAAAATCCAGGAAGGAACTTTTAATGGAAAAGAGCCTTCAGACGCGGAAATAGCAAAAAATACAGGAAAAAGGATTATGAGTCATTCTTCATCAAAATGGGAATATATCAACATCCTAACAGTCGGCATCCCAGTGAAAGCAGATATTGTACAGTAAGTGATGTTGAATTATGTTTGTTGACTTATGAAGTCTGCAGTGAGTAGCAATCAGTGATGATGCTGAAGGAAAAACCGAACGTGGCACGTTTATGAAATTAATGCGCCGCAGTATGCTTAGAATGAGATAAATGTGTTATTATCAATGTGCCTGTTACTGCATTACATATATACTTACAGTGTGTTTCTAAAACATTGATAGAGGTGCTTGGATGTTTTTTTAAGCGCTTTATAGGCAGAATAAACTTTTGATGGCATTTATTGTAAGTTAGAATGCATAAAAAATAAAAACGTGTGCTTGTCTTACATAAGGATTGTGAACGATAGAAATGGGAATACAGTCGCGATCAAAAGTGTACATACACTTGTAAAGAACATAATGTCATGGCTGTCTGGAGTTTCCAATAATTTCTACAACTCTTATTTTTTTGTGATAGAGTGATTGGAGCACATACTTGTTGGTCACAAAAAACATTAATCAAGTTTGGTTCTTTTATGAATTTATTATGGGTCTACTGAAAATGTGAGCAAATCTGCTGGGTCAAAAGTATACATACAGCAATGTCAATATTTGGTTACATGTCCCATGGCAAGTTTCACTGAAATTAGGCACTTTTGGTAGCCATCCACAAGCTTTTGGCAAGCTTCTGGTTGAGATTTTGGACCACTCCTCTTGACAAAATTGGTGCAGTTCAGCTAAATTTGTTGGTTTTCTGACATGGACTTGTTTCTTCAGCATTGTCCACACGTTTAAGTCAGGACTTTGGGAAGGCCATTCTAAAACCTTAATTCTAGCCTAATTTAGCCATTCCTTTTGGTGTGTGTTTGGGGTCCTTGTCCTGTTGGAACACCCAACTGCGCCCAAGACCCAACCTCCGGGCTGGTGAAAGAATTTGGAGGTAATCCTTCTTTTTCATTGTCCCATTCGCTCTCTGTAAAGCACCAGTTCCATTGGCAGCAAAACAGGCCCAGAGCATAATACTACCACCACCATGCTTGACGGTAGGCTTGGTGTTCCTGGGATTAAAAGCCTCACCTTTTCTCCGCCAAACATATTGCTGGGTATTGTGGCCAAACAGCTCAATTTTTGTTTCATCTGACATCATATGGACAAAGATAAGACCTCCTGGAGGAAAGTTATGTGGTCAGATGAAACAAAAATGCCAAGGGACATGTAACCAACAAATTTAGCTGAACTGCACCAATTTTGTCAAGAGGAGTGGTCAAAAATTCAAGCAGAAGCTTGTGGATGGCTACCAAAAGCGCCTTATTGCAGTGAAACTTGCCAAGGGACATGTAACCAAATATTAACATTGCTGTATGTATACTTTTGACCCAGCAGATTTGCTCACATTTTCAGTAGACCCATAATAAATTCATAAAAAAACAAACTTCATGAATGTTTTTGTGACCAACAAGTATGTGCTCCAATCACTCTAACTAAAAAAGAAGAGTTGTAGAAATGATTGGAAACTCAAGACAGCCATGACATTATGTTCTTTACAAGAGCATGTCAACTTTTGATAGCGACTGTATTGCAACATCCTTACAGTCGGGATCCAAGTGAGAGCAGTCATTGTACAGTAAGTGATGTTGAGCAATGTTTGTTGTCTCATGAAGTCTGCCGTGAGTAGTAATCAGTGATGATGTTGAAGGAAAACAAATTATTGCCGCCTAATCTACAACGTTTTTTTATAAGACGAGTGCAGGCTCATAACTTGAGAGGCTTTGGATATTTCTCATTGCCGAGAGCTCAAACCACTCATAAACGTTTTTGTGTGTCTGTATGTGGAGCAAAACTATGGAACAAACTGGACTTACAACACAAGCAATGCCATGCTATTAATCGATTTAAACTATTATACAAACATGGGGTCTGGTTCAAATATAGAGATGAGGGTCTTTAATTTGACCTGCTGTTGTACTCTGTCTCAAAGTTATGTTATTAACATGTGCTCAATGTTTCCTTAACATTATTGCTATGTTGTCTATTACCATTGTTGCTATGTTGTCTATGACCATTATTGGTATTTTGTCTATCACCATTGTTGGTATATTCATTATTCCTACATTGTTGATACAAATTATTGTTACAGTGTAATAATTATTGTTACCTGTGGTAATGCCACTATGATACAACATTTGTATTATAATCCTTCAACAAAGTAACAGTGAAACTCATGTGAATAATCACTGAATGGAGAACTGGGGGTGGGATTAAATAAATTATCTTCTTCCCACTCCCTTTCAGGCAAAACTGGACAATCATGCATTACATACTGTACATTACCTTTTACACTATATTAATTTATATTATTATGTGTTGTCAACTTTGTACTTTTTTTTAATTATTATTTGTTTATGTCATTGCCTGAAATAAATAAATAAATGAATGAAATGAATGAAAAAAAGCGAACTTCGTGACACGTTTATGAAAATAATGCGCCGCCGTACGCTTAGAATGAGATAAATACTTATTATGAATGTGCCTGTTACTACTTTACATATATACTTACAGTGTGTTTGTACAACATTGATAGAGGTGTTTGGATGGTTTTTAAGCGCCTTATAGGCAGGAATAAACTTTTGATGGCATTTATGTTAGGTTAGAATGCATATAAAAGAAAAACATATGTGCCTGTCTTAGATAGGGATTGTGAACGATAGACAATATTTTTTTTAAAGTGCAGTTCCCCTTCAAGTAATACAATGTTTCGTCATGCAGAAACTCTTTTATTTTCTCAATTGTTTTTGTGCAGCCCTGTGGGAGATTTGCAACTGAGTCACAAAATAATCAGAGGTGGGTAGTAACGCGCTACATTTACTCCGTTACATCTACTTGAGTAAGTTTTGGGATAATTTGTACTTCTAAGAGTAGTTTTAATGCAACATACTTTTACTTTCACTTGAGTATATTTATAGAGAAGAAACGCTACTTTTACTCCGCTCCATTTATCTACATTCAGCTCGCTACTCGCTACTGATTTTTATTGATCTGTTAATGCACGCTTTGTTTGTTTTGGTTTGTCAGACAGACCTTCAAAGTAGGATCTATCGCATGCCTAAGTTTCACCAATCAAATGCAGTCACTGGTGACGTTTGACTCCGTTTCACCCATCAAACAGAGCCAGGCGGTCACATGACCGCCTGGTCATGTGACCCCCTTTCAGCGGCAAAACAACAAGTTTAAGCTTACGTGAACTCACGTCAAATTTGAGGAAGCACGTCGCGGTAAGTAACGTTAGTAGATATTTTGGCTGTCACCGTAGGCTGATGTTAGCTTCCCTGCTATGAATCACTGTCAAATGTACATCGTGTGGGGAAATTTATTAACGCACTGCAGCCTCATAGACACACACACACACACACACACACACACACACACACACACACACACACACACACACACACACACACACACACACACACACACACACACACACACACGCACACGCACACGCACACGCACACGCACACGCATACAAACACCAACCAGAAGTGCACAGTGTGTTCCCAGGTGCAGCTCACACCTATCAGTTTATGGTTTGCGTAAAGGCTAACTTTTTATTTTCCTTTGTAATCTCTGCCTACTGAGCCTATGGTGCTGGTAAGTTATTGTGGCTCAATTTGCCTTAACTTTTTTTATGTTAATGTGTTATTATTTAACATATATTATTGTTTTAGTTGCCTAAGAGATATTCCTGGCTCTGAATTTGCACATTGCTATTTTTATGTTAATGTATTATTATTAAATATATAGTATTGTTTTAGTTGCCTTAGAGATATTCCTGGCTCTGAATTTGCTCATTGCTATTTTTATGTTAATGTATTATTATTAAATATATAGTATTGTTTTAGTTGCCTTAGAGATATTCCTGGCTCTGAATTTGCTCATTGCTATTTTTATGTTTTTGTGCATTATTTGTTGCCGTCATCATTAAACGAACAGGTTACTCCTCAGTTACTCAGTACTTGAGTAGTTTTTTCACAACATACTTTTTACTTTTACTCAAGTAAATATTTGGATGACTACTCCTTACTTTTACTTGAGTAATAAATCTCTAAAGCATGGGTGTCAAACTCTGGCCCGCCGTGTAATTTCATTTGGCCCTTGAGGCAATATCAACTTAACATTAGAGCTGGCCCGCCGGTATTATACAGCGGCGGTGCCGCTGTAACACCGCATTCACCGCTAATACTCATACTTGCCAAGACTCCCGAATTTCAGTGCCCCTCCCGAAAATCTCCCAAGACAACCATTCTCCCGAATTTCTCCCGATTTCCACCCGGACAACAATAATGGGGGCGTGCCTTAAAGGCACTGCCTTTAGCGTCCTCTACAACCTGTCGTCACATCCGCTTTTCCTCCATACAAACAGCGTGCCGGCCCAGTCACATAATATATGCAGCTTTTACACACACACACAAGTAAATGCAAGGCATAATTGGTCAATAGCCATACAGGTCACACTGAGGGTGGCCGTATGAACAACTTTAACACTGTTACAAATATGCGCCACACTGTGAACCCACACCAAACAAGAATGACAAACACATTTCGGGAGAACATCCGCACCGTAACACAACATAAACACAACAGAACAAATACCCAAAACCCCTTGCAGCACTAACTCTTCCAGGACGCTACAATATACACCCCCCACTACCACCAAATGTTGATATTTACCTCAGAAGGCTGCAAATAGAAAAGAGGCATTCAATTTTTTATTGAAATTGTATTTAATATACCATTGATGTTTTTTCGTTTGTTTTTTTAAAGTAGATTTTGCACTATTAAGTTATATAAGCGGGGCAGCACGGTGATAGAGGGGTTAGTGCATATGCCTCACAATAAGAAGGTCCTGAGTAGTCATGAGTTAAATCCCGGCCTCGGGATCTTTCTGTGTGGAGTTTGCATGTTCTCCCCGTGACTGCGTGGGTTCCCTCCGGGTACTCCGGCTTCCTCCCCCCTCCAAAGACATGCACCTGGGGATAGGTTGATTGGCAACACTAAATCGGCCCTAGTGTGTGAATGTGAGTGTGAATGTTGTCTGTCTATCTGTGTTGGCCCTGCGATGAGGTGGCGACTTGTCCAGGGTGTACACCGCCTTCCGCCCGATTGTAGCTGAGATAGGCTCCAGCGCCCCCCGCGACCCCGAAGGGAATAAGCGGTAGACAATGGATGGATGGATGGATGGATGGATGGATGGAAGTTATATAAGCGTTGCTTGTTCCATATTCAGTGTTAAAGCAAATCAGTGTAGCAAACTGAGCAATAATTAACTTTTTATTCATGCACTTTCTCTTGCTACTTCAAGGCTTGAATGTTTGATTCATTAGGGACCGCAATGTCCCTTTGGGACAGAGGACCCTATTGTATTTGTAAGGTTTTATTATTATTATTACGCCACCTCTTTGAGCTGTAATTTGACCCCCTTAACATGCTTCAAAACTCACCATATTTGACACACACATCAGGACTGGCGAAAATTGCGATCTAATAAAAAACCTAACCCCAAAACTCAAAATTGCGCTCTAGCGCCCCCCAGGAAAAAACACAGACAAAACTGCTTGTAACTTCCAGTAGGAATGTCTTAGAGACATGAAACAAAAACTTCTATGTAGGTCTCACTTAGACCTACATTTCATACACTGACAACCCCCAGCAAAAATCAACAGGAAGTTTGCAATCCCCCTTCAAAACAAAAGTTGTTATTATTATTATACCGCCGCCTCTTTGAGCTGTAATTTGACCCCCTTAACATACTTCAAAACTCACCATATTTGACACACACACCAGGACTGGCGAAAATTGCGATCTAATAAAAACCCTAGCCCCAAAACTCAAAAATGCGCTCTAGCGCCCCCTAGGAAGAAAACACTGACAAAACTGCCTGTAACTTCCAGTACGAATGCCGTAGCGACATGAAACAAAAACCTCTATGTAGGTCTCACCTAGACCTACATTTCATACAATGACATTCGTCAGCTAAAATCTACAGGGAATTGGCTATTCCCCCTTCAAAACAAATGTTTTGTAAAAACAGTCACTTTTGCCTCTTTGAGCTGTAATTTGACCACCTTAACATGCTTCAAAACTCACCAAACTGGACACACATCAGGACTGGCAAAGATTGCGATCTAATAAAAAAAAAACCCAACCCCAAAACTCAAAATTGCGCTCTAGCGCCCCCTAGGAAGAAAAAACAGACACAACTGCTCCTAGGAAGAAAACTCAAGACAAAACTGCCTGTAACTTCCAGTAGGAATGTCTTCGAGACATGAAAAACCTCTATGTAGGTCTCACTTAGACCTACATTTCATATATTGACAACCCTCAGCAAAAATCAACAGGAAGTTTGCAATACCCCCTTCAGAACAAAAGTTTTGTAAAAACTGGTCACCTTTTTTCAAACATTATCTCCTCTGAGCGCGTTTGTCGTGTCGGCTTCAAACTAGCACAGGAGAGAGATTGAACCCTTCTGATTAAAAGTTGACCAAAGAGTTTTAATTACTGCTCCGGTTTGGATTTTATGTGCCGTCAAAGTCGGTCCCGTCCATCGCTGCTTGCAGCTTTAATTCATTATTGTTATTTTATTTTCAAATTACTATTAGCCTGTGGAAAAAGTTTATTTTGATATTTACCTCAGAAGGCTGCAAATAGAAAAGAGGCATTCAATTTTGATTTAAATTGTATTTGATATGCCATTGATATTTTTTTTTAATTATTATTATTTGAAACTCGATTTTGCATGTCACTATAAAGTTATATAAGCCTTGCTTGTTCAATATTCAATGCAAAACTTGTTTGGGTCCCGATTAAAAGGTTAATTTGTTCAACCTTGGCCCGTTCAGTTTTAAATTTTGGCCCAGTCTGTATTTGAGTTTGACACCCCTGCTCTAAGGTAACAGTACTCTTACTTGAGTACAATTTCTGGCTACTCTACCAGAAAATAATGAGGGAAACTAAAAGCCCCGTTGAAAGGCAGACAGAGACTGTAAAGGCACAGACAAAAAGGGGAGGGGAGGAAGTGACAGCCAACATTTAGTGACCCTAACAACTCGCCCAGGCTGCGCACAGAGAGCTGTGCACTATGCAGAGTCAGCTGACATAACAAAGGTCTGCAGAATTGGTCAGAAAACACCATCGGCAACCTTTCGATTAATCGCTCGACCTGCGCAACGACGCGTTTGCGCAGCTCGCCACGAGATTCCCGTAAATGGGGAACTTCGCACGAGAAAAGGGGGGCGGATACGGAGCAAAGTTGAACCCTGACAGCGAGCCAAAATGATCAAACGGCGCAGATGTTTGATGGCGTGAAGTGGTCCGTCTTCATCAAGCATCAACTACTCGCTCTAACCCGCTGTCATCTCGCCCGGGAACCATCTTTAAACACAGATAACCAAGTGGCTAAAGCTAGCTGGTTTGCTAGCTTAAGTTAGCTCGTGTTTTCTAGTAGCAATCACAACCAAAAGCCGCCTCTTGACACGCTCTCCTCGCTGCCGACTGATGGTCGACGCTTTCCCCCCGGCCAGCGAGATAATGCTTTCAACAGAGCCTGGTTTTTAATGTGTGGACGTACCATTGTTTGAGCAACCGCGCAGTTCCAAGTTTGCAGACGAAAAAATTCCTAAATTCCTCTTCCACCTCTCTCTCCCTCTCGTTCGCTCAACCTCACGCACACACTGGCGAATACAGCAATGCATGGTGGGATATGTAGTGTGATTCACGCGACTGGTTGTTGTACTGTGGCCTCCTTTCACTTGTTGGACTACATTACCCATACTTCCCGGTGCGGCTTGTGGAATCTGTGCTGTCAGTAAATTCCGTAAAGCGATACATACCAAAAAACATCGTTTAAAACCCACAAAGTATTACAACGTTATATATATATATATATATATATATATATATATATATATATATATATATATATATATATATATATATATATATATATATATATATATATATACACGCCTTATTTTTGTTAATATATATATATATATATATATATATATATATATATATATATATATATATATATATATATATATATATATATATATATATATATATATATATACATATATATATATATATATATATATATATATGTATATATAAAACGTTGGAATATTTTGTTTTTCTGCAACCCACAAAATATTACAACATTGTATATATATATATATATATATATATATATATATATATATATATATATATATATATATATATATATATATATATATAACGTTGTAATATTTTGTGGGTTGCAGAAAAACAAAATATTCCAACGTTTTATATATATATATATATATATATATATATATATATATATATATATATATATATATATATATATATATATATATATATATATATATATATATATATATATATATATATATATAACGTTGTAATATTTTGTGGGTTTTAAACAATGTTTTTTGGTATGTGTCAAAACGTTATATATATATATATATATATATATATATATATATATGTAAAATAACAAAAATAAGGCGTGTCGGTTCTGATTCGTGCGTCTCAAATGTTGCTGTCTTACTCAGTGGCCTAGTGGTTAGAGTGTCCGCCCTGAGATCGGTAGGTTGTGAGTTCAAACCCCGGCCGAGTCATACCAAAGACTATAAAAATGGGACCCATTACCTCCCTGCTTGGCACTCAGCATCAAGGGTTGGAATTGGGGGTTAAATCACCAAAATGATTCCCGGGCGCGGCCACCGCTGCTGCCCACTGCTCCCCTCACCTCCCAGGGGGTGATCAAGGGTGATGGGTCAAATGCAGAGAATAATCTCGCCACTCCTAGTGTGTGTGTGTGTGACAATCATTGGTACTTTAACTTTAACTTTAAATTAAAATGTGCATTTTAAATGAACTGTTGCGTACATTTTTCTATAAATGCATGCAAAATTTGCACTCACCAACTGATGTGATTGCATTTTTGTGTACTTTATGAACTGTAGCTCACACACGTTCAAGTTTTATACAAACATAAAAGCACTTCCTGCTGTACTAAAATGTAGATATGGATCATTACATTTCACAAATGTACCACTAGAGGTCGCTGTTTATCTACAATACATGTACCCACCACTGCACTGTAATACAATGAATGGAACGACACCTTTAAAATGTGGGGTCTCTGAGACAAATACGACACATTTTAATCACTTTAAGCTATCATAAAACAATATTATAATATACTAAACCGGCATTTATTGAATCAGTCTTTATTAAATTAAAAACTAATTTAGCACAATTAAGCTATAGCACATTTTAGAGGACAGAGGCACAATACTACAGTACTACTACTATTAATGATAATATTAAGAATAATAATAATTGTTATTATTATTTTCACTGCACTGCAGCATTATGATTTGTGTCAAGACATCATCTAACCATTACTATGCCTAATCAGAAACAGCATTAAAACCCAAACACATTTATACAGTATAACAATCCTTTTGTAATGTGCAGGTGTATGTCTGGACCCCGGGATGTAGAGAAGGCAGGTCATCAAATCAAATCAAATCAAAGTTTATTTATATAGCCCTAAATCACAAGTGTCTTAAAGGGCTGCGCTATAGCCACAACCACATCCTCGGCTCAGATCCCACATCAGGGCAAGAAAAAACTCAACCCAATGGGATGCAATGAGACGTCGAGTGGATCTAGTTAATAGTGTGAGAGTCCAGTCCATAGTGGGGCCAGCAGGGGATCATCTTGAGTGGAGACAAGTCAGCAGTGCAGAGACGTCCCCAACTGCTGCACAGATGAGTGGTCCACCCCGGGTCCCGACTTTGTACAGCTAGCGCATCATCTGTGGTCACCTAATAACCACTCCACGCAGGAGAGGGGGGCAGAGCAGAAAGGGGACGGCAGATCAACTGGTCTAAAAGTGAGGTCTATTTAAAGGCTAGCGTTTACAAATGATTTTTAAGATGGGACTTAAATGCTTCTACTGAAGTGAGTGCATTAACATCTGCGTAGCCTTTAGAGACCTAATATTTGTGCCAATATCATAGCGGACATGTCTGTTTGACCCTATATGCGCTAGTCCTCATGGGAAATGTGGTCTTCTTCTGGTAAAACACTACCGCTTTCTGCCACTGGCGCCACCAAAATCAACCAAAGCTGAAAGTTCTCAAGTACAGTAAAACACAATTAGAGTAAATTAACGTCGAGACAAGAGAAAGGAGCAGACAGAGGGTGAAATAAGTTCGCTTTGGCATCTTTCACCAGAAAAGTTAGTTCTCATCACCATTAAAAACTTGCTGGCTTCCTCAATCAGCGGGACACACAGTGAATGAAGTGTTCATACAAAGAGACGTGGTTCACACAGAGGCATAATTGGCACGATCGGAAAGTTCGTAAACCGAAAAGTTTGCAAAAAGAGAGGTTCGGAAATCGACTGTAACTATTTTCAGCCCTGAAATATAATATCCAGTGTTAAGTATTAGGACCACGGTGTTACACAAAAATATGTATTTTGAGGAATGTACTATATTCATGTGACGATGTGTCGTACGAAGGGAGAAACAGCAGTCGTCACTTTTATCGGTACACACAAAAAAAAGAGTAAGTGCGTGTGAGGAGATTTCCACGTGTGCAGACGGAGAAAAACCTGCCGTAAATAGACAAGCTGAACAGTGAGGGCTGAATGCTGTCATGCATCCATGAATAAGAGATGTATTGAATGCAGCTTTGTTGACACACACACACACACACACACACACACACACACACACACACACACACACACACACACACACACACACACACACACACACACACACACATTTTTGTATTTGTTAGCTTCTTGAGACCTCCGAAAAATGCCTACCTCTTTAGGACCACCCTTTCTAGATATTTAAAGAATTGTATTTGCAACATTGATAATATATATGTCAAGACTATTTGACATATATATTCTATAAAAAGACCAAACAAAAAGCGCGCACAAGACGGAGACACAAACTTGACTAAGAAAACAAAAACTAGGACTTGGGCAGAAACTATGGACATGAAACAAAAACACTTACTGTGGCATGAGCGGAGCATGAAATTAACATCAGCATGAAACTATGAACAGGCATGAACAATGTCAATGTCGCCAGGACGACCAACAGAAAATGACAGACTTAAATAATAGTGACATGATTGGCAACAGGTGCGTGAGTCCAAAACGTGAAACAGGTGAAAAGTAATGGGTTG
Source organism: Nerophis lumbriciformis (assembly GCF_033978685.3). Lineage (NCBI taxonomy): Eukaryota > Metazoa > Chordata > Actinopteri > Syngnathiformes > Syngnathidae > Nerophis > Nerophis lumbriciformis. The sequence continues at coordinate 31,009,589 of NC_084569.2, read as the reverse complement.
ACATGGTAACCAAACAATGGAGCGTAAACAGGAACTAAAAAGAGTCTTAAACCAACAGGACATAACTAAAACAAAACATGATCACAAAGACATGACAATATACATACTATGCAAATATAAAAAAGCTTGTTGTGAAAAATGAGTTTGAATTTCACAAGAAAAAAGTCACAATTTCACGAGAAAAACTTTGGCAGTATTATAATAAAAGTTGGAATTTTATTCAACGCAAGTCAAAATTTTACAAGACAAACTGAACATTATGATAAAAGTTGGACTTTTACTTAATAGCAGTCGCGATTTCACAATAAAAGCTTAAAATGTCGGCAACTTTATGAAAAGAGTCGTAATTTTACTCGACAAAAGATAACATTTTATAAGAAAACTCTGAACATTTTGCCAATATTACAATCATAATTTACTATTTAAGTCATACTTTTACCAAAAAAATGTTCACTATTTTACAAAGAACAACAAAAAAATTGGCAATATTGTGATAAAAGTCAAAATTTTATACGACAAATGTCACAATTTTGCATTAAAAAGTAGTAATTTTACATAAAAAAAAAAGTAATAATTTTACAAGAAAATATTGCAATATTACAGAAACAGAAAGAATATGAGAAATTGTTCCCAATTTTATCAGAAAAAAGTCGACACATTTTGAGAAAAAGACTACTTTTTAAAAAATGTTTTGTTTGTAATTGGTTTTTAATCTTCATTATTTACTTAAAGTTATTACAGTATGTCTCTATATACATAATTATTTTTTGACACACAGTCAATTTGAAAAATCCCTCCTTTTTGGGACCACCCTAATTTTGATAGATTTCACCACCAGGGGTGCAAATGAGAAATTCTCTATTAGATGCAATGGTTTTCCGTATTGGGACCATGATTTATGTCCTAACTTGTTCACCGGTCCTCATATGGAAGGTACTTTTCCTTGTTGATGTCTCAAGAAGGATGCAAATACAAGAACACACACACACACACACACACACACACACACACACACACACACACACACACACACACTCACACACATACACACACACACACACGCACACAAACACTTTCTTGTATTTGTTAGCTTCTTGGGCCCTCCGAGAAATGCCTACCTCTTTGGGACCACCCTTTCTAGATATATAAAGATTTGTATGTGCAACATTAATAATATATACATACTATGCAAATCTAAAAAAGCTTGTTGTGAAAAATGAGTTTGAATTTTACAAGAAAAAGGTCACAATTTCACGAGAAAAACTTTGGCAGTATTATAATAAAAGTTGGAATTTTACTCAACGCAAGTCAAAATTTTACAAGAAAAACTGAACATTTGTGAATTGTTATGATAAAAGTTGGAATTTTACTCAATAACAGTCGCAATTTCACAATAAAAGCTTAAAATGTTGGCAACTTTATGAAAAGAGTTGTCATTTTACTCGACAAAAGTCAAAATTTTATAAGAAAACTCTAACATTTTGCCAATATTACAATAATAATTTACTTGGCAAAATGAAGACAAAATTCATAATTTTACTAAAAAAGAATTCACTATTTTACAAGAACAACAAAAAAACTGGCAATATTGTGATAAAAGTAAACATTTTATACGACAAATGTCACCATTTTGCATTAAAAAGTAATAATTTTACATAAAAAAGTAATAATGTTATGAGAAAATATTGCAATATTACAGAAGCAGAAAGAATATGAGAAATTGTTCCCAATTTTATCAGAAAAAAGTCGACACATTTTGAGAAAAAGACTACTTTTAAAAAAAATGTTTTGTTTGTAATCTTAATTTTTTTCTTAAAGTTATTACAGTATGTCTCTATATACATATTTATTTTATGTTTTTTACACATTTTGTTATTACACATGTTGACCAGAGGGGGAGCACTTCAAATTTTTACACACACTTGTTATTACATATGTTGACCAGATGGGAGCACTGCAATTTTTTACACACACTTGTTATTTCATATTTGACCAGAGGGGGGGGGCACTTTTAAAACCGACACACAGTCAATTTGAAAAATCCCTCCTTTTTAAGACCACCCTAATATTGATAGATTTCACCACCAGGGGTGCAAATGAGACATTCTCTATTAGATGCAATGGTTTTCCGTATTGGGACCATGATTTATGTCCTAACTTGTTCACCGGTTCTCATATGGAAGGTACTTTTCCTTGTTGATGTCTCAAGAAGGGTGCAAATACAAGAACACACACACACACACACACACACACACACACACACACACACACACACACACACACACACACACACACACACACACACACACACACACACACACACACACACACACACAGCGTTCCATTAGAGAAAGCTCTGGCCATTAGTCGGTTTATCTTCTTTGTGTGTGACAAGAGACTCCCTCCCTCTGCACATCCTCAAAAACACTTAAGCAGCTCCAACACACACACATACACACATTCACACACACACACACATGCATGCAAACTCACACACACACACACACACACACACATGCACACACACTCACAAACACACTCACACACACACACAAATCTGGTCGGCCCTTTCTGTCTGCAGTGTTCTCAAGCGGTCATTTAATGGAGATCATAAACTGAGAGCCGCCCCACATTAATACAGATTAATAGAGCTTCATTTTCTAAAGGCAGGGACTGCTTTCATGCTGATTAGACGCTCCGATCAACTCTCAGTGTGTGTCCGACTTCTCTTTGCCAGGCTCACTAGACGTACAAACACACAATGATTCACATTGTCACGTCTTTCACCAAACACCTTCTCCGTTTTTTTGCAATAACTTGGAACAAAGGAAAGAAAAGGAAACGTTACGCATGCAGAGAACATATAGTGGACTAGAGGTTCTGGATTGTGGCTTTCTTACCGCGCTTGTGTAGCCATGGCTTTACTGTCACTGCAAATTGCATGATTACTAAGGGTGTCCCGATCCGGTATTGACATCGGATATGAGTAAAAAAACAAATAAGTCTCCAATGTAAGCTTTAATACAAGCAGTCCTGCAGTGCATTTTACTTGTTCAAAGCTGGACAGCCATTTAACATCTCGATGCCCTCTAATAGGTTGTATTTGGACTAGCTGTCAGGCTTGGTAAAAAGGATAGGACTCAGATGCAGAGTAGGGAATACTTCGACAGGCTTTTATTTTGACAGCTTCCTTTCACCTCCAGAGTCAAGGTAATACAATATCTATTTAACAAAAAACTAGTCGGCGAAAAAGGTTCCAAAAAATAGGAACAACCGAAAATCACTCCGAAAGGAGGAAAACACAAAAACAAAGACGAACTATGATTGGCGCCGTATACGCTATAACATTTATTAACACAAAAACGCCCCAACAGGAGGAAGAAACAATGGCTATGAAAAATTCTACACTTATCTAATCTAATAAAGTCTAACAAAACATGTCACTCAAAAATTTGAGGAAAGAATGAAAGAAAAAACTGATAACTCACCACTTCGGCTGAATAAACTAAATAACAAAAAATCACTCTGCTGAGGAGGAAAAAAGAAAGACTCAAAATAGCAACGAAGGAATTCAGGATCAAGGAATATAAACACAAGACGAGGCAAGGCAAGGACATGGACATGGACATGGACATGGACATGGACATGGACATGGACATGGACATGGACATGGACATGGACATGGAAGCTACAGAGGCACGAATAAACGAGACAATCTGGCACAGCACAAGGCTTATAAAACACATGAGGGTAATGGAAAACAGGTGGAAACAATCAGTGGTCAGGGATGACGTCAGACTGATGACACAAAAGGAAGGGCAAGTGATCTGACACGAGAGGAGTTACTTTTCAAAGTGAAACATGCAATTCACAAGACAGAAGAAACCAAGACAAGACATCCCTCACCGCGGTGTGACACTACCAATACCAAAATGTCTTTCGATACTTTTCGGTACCACAAAGGGGACCACAAAAAATTGCATTATTTTAACAAAAAATGTTACGGTACATTAAACATATGTTTATTATTGCAAGTTTGTCCTTAAATAAAATTGTGAACATACTAGACAACTTGTCTTTTAGTAGTAAGTAAACAAACAAAGGCTCCTAATTAGTCTGCTGACATATGCAGTAACATATTGTGGCATTTATCATTTTATCATTTTGTCAACATTATCAAGGACAAGCGGTAGAAAATGAATTATTAATCTACTCGTTCATTTACTGTTAATATCTGCTTACTTTCTCTTTTAACATGTTCTGTCTCAGTGGTTCTTAACCTTGTTGGAGGTACTGAACCCCACCAGTTTCATATGCGCATTCACCGAACCCTTCTTTAGTGAAAAATACAATGTTGTTTTTTTTCAAATTCAAGACAAAGTTATATTTTTTGGTAACACTTTAGTATGGGGAACATATTCTAAGTAACAAAGACTTAATTTAGAGTTATTTGGTTAGGGTTAGGGATAGAGGGTTAGGGCCAGGGTTAGAGGGTTAGGGTTATAATAAGGCCATGCCGAATAAGGCATTAATAAGTACTTAATAATGACTAGTTAAGAGCCAATATGTTACTAATTTGCATGTTAATAAGCAACTAATTAATGGTGAATATGTTCCCCATACTAAAGTGTTACCATGTTTTATTACTGGTGCACAGAATGAACCGTGCATGAACATCACCTTGTTCAAACAACAAAACCAACACAGTGTATAAACTCACAACAAATTACACACCTGCAAATCAGTCTGACTTCTGCTGTTGCCATATCCGTAATACGCCGATAGGGAGAAGTTTGAATTTACACGATGAGTCGGGTGTGTCTTGACCTCCGCCGAACCCCTGAGCCCGACTCACCGAACCCCTAGGGTTAGATCGAACCCAGGTTAAGAACCACTGTTCTATCTACACTTCTGTTAAAATGTAATAATCACTTATTCTTCTGTTGTTTTATACTTTACATTAGTTTTGGATGATACCACAAATTTGGGTATCAATGCGATACCAAGTAGTTACAGGATCATACATTCGTCATAATTTAAGTCCTCATGTGTCCAGGGACGTATTTACTGAGTTTATAAACATAATATGAATTTGAAAAAAATGAAAGAAGATTTTGTGATGCTAAAAAATTTTGATGTAACCATAGTAGTATCGACTACCGTATATTTCGGACTATAAGTCGCAGTTTTTTTCATAGTTTGGCCGGGGGTGCGACTTATACTCAGGAGCGACTTATGTGTGAAATTATTAACACATTAGCGTAAAATATCAAATAATATTATTTATCTCATTCACGTAAGAGACTAGACGTATAAGATTTCATGGGATTTAGCGATTAGGAGTGACAGATTGTTTGGTAAACGTATAGCATGTTCTATATGTTATAGTTATTTGAATGACTCTTACCATAATATGTTACGTTAACATACCAGGCACGTTCTCAGTTGGTTATTTATACCTCATATAACGTACACTTATTCAGCCTGTTGTTCACTATTCTTTATTTATTTTAAATTGCCTTTCAAATGTCTATTCTTGGTGTTGGCTTTTATCAAATACATTTCCCCCAAAAATGCGACTTATACTCCAGTGCGACTTATATCTGTTTTTTTTCTTCTTTATTATGCATTTTCGGCCGGTGCGACTTATACTCCGGAGCGACTTATAGTCCGAAAAATACGGTAGATACGCTCCTGTATTTGGTGTCATTACAGTGGATGTCAGGTGTAGATCCACCTATGGCATTTGTTTACATTGTGACGCCGGTGAGCTATTGTATCCTCCTACGGTGTGTAGTGAAACATGTTTAGCTATTCCTCGTCCTGCAGGGATGATACTTGTAAGAAACGTACTTTATTTGTCGCCATGGAGACAAGAATTAGTGATTTAGAAGTAGCTAAAACACTGCTAACTGCATATGGATGTTAGCTGCTTGCTAGTTAGCCATGTCTTAAAGCACCTCTTCCTGAGGGCGTTTCAGTGTTATAACTTCACCTTTATCGTCAGTTTTTAAGCCAAAATGCGTCCATTCTCCCTTTTCTGTCTACACACTGTGTCTACACACTGTGACAATCATTGGTACTTTTTAATACCGGTGTACCGTACAACCCTAATTTGGACACGTGACCTTTGAATGGAAGTGGGTACTGAGCTACAGCAAACAGAGTGCAAACTATCCGAGTACGCAAAGGGCCTAGATCTTACCGCTAAAATGCAAACTATGCAATAGAATCCATACCTATATCCATCCATCCATCCATCCATCTTCTTCCGCTTATCCGAGGTCGGGTCGCGGGGGCAGCAGCCTAAGCAGGGAAGCCCAGACTTCCCTCTCCCCAGCCACTTCGTCCAGCTCCTCCCGGGGATCCCGAGGCGTTCCCAGGCCAGCCGGGATATATAGTCTTCCCAACGTGTCCTGGGTCTTCCCCGTGGCCTCCTACCGGTCAGGCGTGCCCTAAACACCTCCCTAGGGAGGCGTTCGGGTGGCATCCTGATTAGATGCCCGAACCACCTCATCTGGCTCCTCTCGATGTGAAGGAGCAGCGGCTTTACTTTGAGCTCCCCCCGGATGACAGAGCTTCTCACCCTATCTCTAAGGGAGAGCCCCGCCACCCGGCGGAGGAAACTCATTTCGGCCGCTTGTACCCGTGATCTTGTCCTTTCGGTCATGACCCAAAGCTCATGACCATAGGTGAGGATGGGAACGTAGATCGACCGGTAAATCGAGAGCTTTGTCTTCCGGCTCAGCTCCTTCTTCACCACAACGGATCTATACAGCGTCCGCATTACTGAAGACGCCGCACCGATCCGCCTGTGGATCTCACGATCCACTCTTCCCTCACTCGTGAACAAGACTCCGAGGTACTTGAACTCCTCCACTTGGGGCAAGATCTCCTCCCCAACCCGGAGATGGCACTCCACCCTTTTCCGGGCGAGAACCATAGACTCGGACTTGGAGGTGCTGATTCCCATCCCAGTCGCTTCACACTCGGCTGTGAACCGATCCAGTGAGAGCTGAAGATCCTGGCCAGATGAAGCCATCAGGACCACATCATCTGCAAAAAGCAGAGACCTAATCCTGCAGCCACCAAACCAGATACCCTCAACGCCCTGACTGCGCCTAGAAATTCTGTCCATAAAGGTTATGAACAGAATCGGTGACAAAGGGCAGCCCTGGCGGAGACCAACCCTCACTGGAAACGGGTCCGACTTACTGCCAGCAATGCGGACCAAGCTCTGACACTGATTATACAGGGAGGAGTTCGGGGAAGCCATGGAAAACGACTTCCGGACGGCTTCGAAGCGATTCTGGACCACCATCCGCCGCCTCAGGAAGGGGAAGCAGTGCAACGTCAACACCGTGTATGGTGAGGAGGGTGTTCTGCTGACCTCGACTGCGGATGTTGTGGATCGGTGGAGGGAATACTTCGAAGACCTCCTCAATCCTACCAGCACGTCTTCCTATGAGGAAGCAGTGCCTGGGGAATCTGTGGTGGGCTCTCCTATTTCTGGGGCTGAGGTTGCCGAGGTAGTTAAAAAGCTTCTCGGTGGCAAGGCCCCGGGGGTAGATGAGATCCGCCCGGAGTTCCTTAAGGCTCTGGATGCTGTGGGGCTGTCTTGGTTGACAAGACTCTGCAACATCGCATGGACATCGGGGGCGGTACCTCTGGATTGGCAGACCGGGGTGGTGGTTCCTCTCTTTAAGAAGGGGAACCGGAGGGTGTGTTCCAACTATCGTGGGATCACACTCCTCAGCCTTCCCGGTAAGGTCTATTCAGGTGTACTGGAGAGGAGGCTACGCCGGATAGTCAAACCTCGGATTCAGGAGGAACAGTGTGGTTTTCGTCCTGGTTGTGGAACTGTGGACCAGCTCTATACTCTCGGCAGGGTCCTTGAGGGTGCATGGGAGTTTGCCCAACCAGTCTACATGTGCTTTGTGGACTTGGAGAAAGCATTCGACCGTGTACACCGGGAAGTCCTGTGGGGAGTGATCAGAGAGTATGGGGTATCGGACTGTCTGATTGTGGCGGTTCGCTCCCTGTATAATTACTCCTCCATACCTATACTTAATCAAAAAATTGATTTGTCGCGTGATAAAGGATTACTATCGTATGCTCCAGACATCATTCTACACGACAAAACAGATGAAAACTTGGAAAAGCATGGAGGTCTATAAGTTATTTGTGTGTGGCTGGGTCAAGGAAATTGGTATCAATACTCTCCCGGAAAAATATACATAGTTTTTACTTGAGTAAGGTTGCATTTCATGATTTAACTTCGCGTCTACTGCCATGTTTGTTGCCTTGTTGTTGTTGTTGTCGTACGCGCCGTTTACGAGTATGCATGTTTCCCCCCGTCTTTATCAAAATACAACTAAAGATGTCAACATTGTGTATGTGTTGAAAGATTCATTTATGATTGCTGCCTTTGGTAAAAACTTAACCCTTTTAGGTTTTACTCACATTTGCTTTCTTTTATTCAGACTGGCCGAGTTAGTGCTTTTCGAAACACTCGTAGCAAACTTGTGTTTAAGAAATACAAATAATATCAAGATAATACTCCAATGGGAAATACTAAACGTTGCAAGTACAAAACCCAAAAGCAGTGAAGTTGGCACGTTGTGTAAATGGTAAAAATAAAAACAGAATACAATGATTTGCAAATCCTTTCAACTTATATTCAATTGAATAGACTGCAAAGACAAGGTATTTTATGTTCGAACTAGAAAGCTTTGTTATTTTCTGCAAATATTAGCTCATTTGGAATTTGATGCCTGCAACATGCTTCAAAAAAGCTGGCACAAGTGACAAAAAAGACTGAGAAAGTTGAGGAATGCTCATCAAACACTTATTTGGAACATCCCACAGGTGAACAGGCAAGGAATTTAGGGATTTCACCTTCTAAGGTCTGGAGAATCTGGAGAAATCACTGCACGTAAGCGGCAAGGCTGAAAACCAACATTGAATGCCAGTGACCTTCGATACCTCAGGTGGTACTGCATCAAAAACCGACATCCGTGTGTAAAGGATATCACCACATGGGCTCAGTAACACTTCAGAAAACCACTGTCAGTAACTAAATCTTGTCGCTACATCTGTGAGTGCAAGTTAAAACTCTACTAAGCAAAGCGAAAGCCATTTGTCAACAACACCCAGAAACATTCTGCACGTTTTACAACAGCGTGGTTTCGTAGTAAAAGGGTGCGGGTACTAGACTGGCCTGCCTGTAGTCCAGACCTGTCTCCCATTGAAAATGTGTGGCGCATTATGAAGCCTAAAATACCACAACGGAGACCCCCGGACTGTTGAACAACTTAAGCTGTACATCAAGCAAGAATGGGAAATAATTCCACCAGAAAAGCTTCAAAAATTGGTCTCCTCAGTTCCCAAACATTTACTGAGTGTTGTTAAAAGGAAAGGCCATGTAACACAGTGGAAAAAATTCCCCTGTGCCAACTTTTCTGCAGTGTGTTGCTGCCATTAAATTCTAAGTTAATGATTATTTGCACAAAAATATGAAGTTTCTCAGTTCGAACATAAAATATCTTGTCTTTGCAGTCTATTCAATTGAATATAAGTTGAAAAGGATTTGCAAATCATTGTATTCTGTTTTTATTTACGATTTACACAACGTGCCAAATTCACTGGTTTTGGGTTTTGTATATCTAACCAAGTGATCACTGCAAACTCTTCGACTCTGTCGTCTTCTTTCATGAAGTCTTGCGATCTTTCACCCTTCATGATGACCTCTCGAGGAACTCTGAAGAAACATTTACGTTTTTCGTGATTTGAACGGTTCCAACAGCCTGAAACAATGCAAGAAGAGGGCATTGTTCCTGGAAAAAGGCAAAATGTCGCCCAGAACCCACCACTTCGAGCCTGGCATAGTTAACGAGCCGAACGTGACGTCAGGCGAATACAACCTACAAGCACACAAGGTTGATCTTTTATTGTATTTTCGTTGAGTTATTTACAAAAGGTAAACATAGTCGACTGTTGGCTACTAGGAGCCATCAGCCACACACCAGCTAAAAACACAATAGCACATAAGTTCGATCTAGGGATGGGAAAACTACGACCCACGGGCTACATCCGGCACGTAGGTCTTTTGAATCTGGCCTGCCAAATATTAGAACAGAATTGAGCAAAGATCTGTTTTGAGAATTGCCACAACAAAACTGATACTAGACTTTGACGCACTGATAAAAAAGGGTGATCAACAACAAGAATACAACTGTTAACCCTGTAACACCATTTTTATGTTTCTCTGATGTTCTGATACGATATTGTTGAAAACAGATGTATTATAACCAGTGTTGGGTTAGTTACTGAAAAACATTAACTAGTTACAGTTACTAGTTACTAACTCAGTTACTTACACCAAAAAGTAATGCGTTACTGTCAAAAGTAACTATTTAGTTACTTATATATATATTTTATTTTTTTAAAGGCCCCCTTTAATGCCCTTTTAGCCTTCATTTCAGTACTGTTATTGCACTGGAGAATAATACAATCTGTTGCTGAACTTGACATGCATTTGCATCACTGAACTCTGCTAATTAATGTGGTCTACGTACAACACACAAAGACAAAGACGTTTCAAAGGGCCAATTTGTTTCAGGCCAGAACAAATTGACAAAACTATTTTAAATAGCTGCAACATAACATACATAAGTAACAAACAGCATAATAACAACATAGCTGTAAAGCAAGGAAGGCACACACTACATACACAAAGCCTAATCAGGCGTTTCTTTTCTCTCAAGGAATTCTGAAATAAAATTATGTCTGAAGCCCAGAACACACTACACATTTCCCCAGTTTTAGTTTAGAGATAAGGAAAGATTGGCCTGGCCCACTAGCATCCCTCTTTATGTTTGTGAACTTTATAGTCTATACATTTAGAGTGATGTGATAATCAAACACTCTAGAAGTCTAGAATGAAAGAGCAACAGTATATAAGAGAATTGACAGAGTGTGTGTACCTTCAGTGCGCAGTGTCTCGTTAAAATCCAGCCGCTGTTGCTTAGGAGGTGAAGTGTGTCTCTCTTTACTAGCTTCGTCGAAGCATGTTGCTTTTGTAGCTGTTTCAGCAGATTTGAATTGCTAGGATAGGATCTTTGATCCAAGACACAACTTACATTTAACTAAAATGTTCTTTTCTTTGTGGTCGACAAAAGAAAAGTAGTGAGAATATCTACATGTTAAGAAACTCGGCTTCAGGCTTCGCCATGTCTTGTTAGTAAACACAGACACGCCCCCTCCCTCCCACACACACACATACACACAGACAGCGCGCGGCGGGCCTCTTCCTTGTCGCCTCTTCCGCAGCGCTCCAATAAAACACACTCAGATCTTCTCAGTTTCTAACCGATACTACATAAAAAATAACGTTAAATAACGCAGTAACGCATCATGTAGTAACGGTAACTGAGTTACTGAATATAAAAGTCTGCATTGTTACACACAATACATCAAATACTGAACATGGCTGAATGACAGGAGCATAAACAAGTTGCACCATATCTGTGTCACCCACATGCAGACAAAGAGGAACTATGCACCAGCGTCATGCAGCCAGACCTACACACTCATGGGCACACACTTGACCCGGATAAGGACAACAGGGTGGCAGACGTCGCCATATTAGGGTCCATTAGGGGCCAAAGTGTAGGGATTAGAGACACGCAGAGAGAACAATAGTGGTGCGGATAAAAGAGGACATGTGCAAGTAACATGAAGAGAAGCTAAGTGATGTTCCTATTGAGTTTCTGTTCTGGGTGCATCATGAACAGCTGTGTACTGTCATTGATTGCTCTACTTTCACACACAGGATCCATCCGCACAGTGCACGACTCTCGCCTGACTTTTCTTTGCCGTGTTCGGAGCTCCAGTCATTTTTCGGCAGAGGTTCCTGCTGTGAACACCCATTAAGCCGTGCATCATGAATTAATGATCGGTGCTGAGTAAGACCGAGTCTCAGCGCTGATGGCGCTCACGTCACCGCTGCAATCCCATGTGTGTGTTTGTGTGTGTAAGTCCCCATCTTTAGATGTGCTCCACCTACTCGCACGCAATCAGAGGTTTGGGCCTGCAAGTTATTTATTTCCTCTGGATCAGGGGTTAGAGCGGCTTTTCCAGTAATGAGAAAGTTCCCGGTTCGAATCCTCGGGCAGGAAACGACGCCCACATTGCCCTCTTGGTTGATTGCACACTGAAGCTTCACCGACCGAGAAGCTGAAGCACAACAAGCAAGATACGGTCACACCGTGGCTGCCTCGACTCCTCAAGAAAGGATGGGGTCAAATGCAGAGACAACCTTTCATTGTACAGGAATGGAATGTGTGACAATAAAGATCTTCTTCTTCTGGTTTTATTTGCATATACAAGCAAAAATCAGTACAGACGGAGCACCATTATAATTGGGTAATTTATTCGAATAAATATATATCTGTATATAAATGTATATATATATATATGTATATATATATATATATATATATATATATATATATATATATATATATATATATATTGTTTATATACAGTATATGTACCTACACATATATATACTATGTAAATAGATATGTGCGTGCATGTATATATACATATATATATATACATTATATATATATATATATATATATATATATATATATATATATATATATATATAGTTTATATACAGTATATGTACTTACACATATATATATACATACATAACATACCAAACATCCATTTTCTACCGCTTGTCCCTTTCAGGGTCACGTGGGGTGCTGGAGCATATATATATGCAGTGTTTCCCACACATTCATTTATTTGTGGCGGCCCACCACGAAAGAATTACGTCCGCCACAAATGGATTTTTCGGCTTTTGACTCGCTCGACCGCTCATAAAAGCAATGGGACTGTCTGTGAATGTAGCTTGTAGTTACAACTCCGGTGCAGTAGGTGGCGGTAGCCTACTATGCATTGTAACTCCGCCAATAGCACTTAATTCACCTGGTGGGCCAGGAGAAGAAGACGAAGACGAAGAAGAAGAAGAAGACGAAGACGAAGACGAAGAAGACGGCGGAGTAAAAGAACGGACCGACCGGATCAAAATACGAGGGTAATATAGGTTGTAGGTAGATAAGTTATAGCTGCATCGCTCGCGGCTCGTCATATATTTAACGTTAATCCGCGATTTCACCGAGCGTTACACTCACGGTGAGCAGCCTGACGCTGCTTCATTAACACCGCCGCTGTTTGACTCGGGGGCCGGGGCAGACGCACGTAGTAACAGTCACCTGTTTTCATACCGACGAGCTAACGTGTCCAGGTTATAACCCTGTTGTCAATAAACACACGTGTACTGAAGCTAAATTGTCCACTGTCCACTGCAGCATGTGAATGCAATGAAAATAATAAAATCTGAGCCAACCAGCTGTTAAAATGTTGTCCAGGTTAATGTTTTGGCCATTAAAGGCCCTTCATTTCAAGATTTCAACTGTGATCGGGCTTTAAACAGGTGGCTGACCTGTTCAAATGGGTGTAACTCAGGGGTGCTCACACTTTTTCTGCAGGCGAGCTACTTTTCAATTGATCAAGTCGTGGGGATCTACCTCATTCATATATATAATTTATATTTACTTATTTATGAAATATATGTTTTTGTTAACAAGTTAAAGGTGTTTAATGATAATGCAAGCATGTTTAACACATATAGTTGATATTGTTAATAAATTAAAGGTGTTTAATGATAATACAAGTATGTTTAATACATATAGTTAATATTGTTAACAAGTTAAAGGTGTTTAAAGATAATACAAGCATGTTTAACACATTGTTAATAAATTAAAGGTGTTTAATGATAATACAAGTATGTTTAATACATATATTTAATATTGTTAACAAGTTAAAGGTGTTTAATGACAATACAAGCATGTTTAACACATATAGTTAATATTGTTAACAAGTTAAAGGTGTTTAAAGATAATACAAGCATGTTTAACACATATAGTTAATATTGTTAACAAGTTAAAGGTGTTTAAAGATAATACAAACATGTTTAACACATATAGATTCCTTTCTTTCATGAAGACAAGAATACAATATAAGTTGGTGTATTACCTGATTCTGATGACTTGCATTGATAGGAATCAGACAGTGGTGCTGATAACGTCCGCATTTTCGAATGGAGGAGAAAAAAAGTCCTCCTTTCTGTCCAATACCACATGAAAGTGGTTGGTTTTTGGCATCTTATTTGTCCAGCTTCTGTACTCCTTTGTATACACTTTACAAGAAATACATTGTCGGCAAACTCCGTAGCTTGCTAGCTTGTGCACGCCAGCTTTTTGAGACTCTTATTTTGTTAGCGCAACTGTGCAGTCGGTCTTTGGAGTTTTGACGACAGGTACAGCGCCAGAGTCTGTTGAAATAAAGTGTTTCTCGCCTTCCTGTCGGTAATTTTAATGAGCTAAATATGTGCATAAAGTGTTGTACTTATATTCCAACTCCGCGTTCTTCTTGGTCATCGCCGCTGCCGCCGTCACCCCCCGCCCCCCCGACCACACCACCACAAATAGATGCCTGTCCTGTGGGAAACACTGATATGTATATATATATATATATATATATATATATATATATATATATATATATATATATATATATGGTACATAACACACCACCATGTCTGTGGCTGTTACATGTACATATAGGGTACACTACACACCCCCATGTAATGTACCCTGTATACCTGTATATACATGTAACAGCCACAGACACTTCAATAGGCTTGTAGGGATGATATAGCCTCTGAGTTTTTTCCTGACCTAGCGTACACTCAGTTGATCCCCGGTATTGAGCACTGTATAACGGATAAACCACAGAAACTTTGACTATATATATATATATATATATATATATATATATATATATATATATATATATATATATATATATATATATATATATATATATATATATATATACAGTGTTTACCCCAGAGTATCATAGTATATAGTGAAGGTGGTGTCTCTCCAGGGGGAAGGGGGCATCGCCCAGGACAGGCGGATGGCAATAGACTACAGACTGTGGTGAAATAGGCTGGCTTCGTCGCTGAATGGCAATATACGATATATATCTCGATATTTTTTCCGTAAAGTAAAAACAAAACACAAAACAGTCCTAGTTACCTGAGATACTAAGTATGTCATTGTTTTGACTTGGTAAATATTGACTTACTAAGACAAAATAATGACTAAGTCAAATTAATGACTTACTGTAAATAAGCGTTTGCAATAAGCGTTTGAAAAAAAGAGTTAAAAGTGGGGCCACATGCTGACATATGCTCAACTCATCATGCTTAATTTATTACAGCATTTGGGAAGCCTGTAGTCGATTTTATCATGTAAGTGTTATATTTTTATCAAAATGTGATAGCAGGGACCCTGCCATTCAAAACTAGGCTGCTACATTACTAATGATTAATGTAACTATAGCTGAAAAAATAGTACAATAGCAATAGGAGAGACTATTCATCCCTGAACACCATGGAGTTCATGTAGGCTTTATGATGCAGTTACATTATTATATCAACTATCAGAGACAGAAACTCTTCATTTAACATAATGTCCTTTTTTGCTGCTTCAACACAGAAAAAGGTAACGTGAAATAACTTAGTTGTTAACTGTAGGTCAATAATGCTTGTCTCTCTCTCAGACAGACAGGGCTTTGCTGTCCGTAACACACACACACGCACGCATGCATGCACACACCGCAAAATGAGCTAACGTTACGCTAAAAGCTAATTAGCCTTCACCTCAAGGACTGCGAGCGAGCTGAGCTGCCGCTTATATTTCTAGAACGTCAACGGGCTCATAGTGATGTTACTAGTAGTTGACTGGGAGGTGTTTATTATAATTTGGGGAGAGTCCGCTGCATTATGCTCACCTGCTAAACACCTTTCTGCTAACCCGCACCGTCTCTCCTCTCTGCCTGCCTCTGCCCTGAGCACTGACTCCATGCGCTCTGAATGTATAACATACATACATACATACTAGAGATGCGCGGTTTGCGGACACAACCGCGGAGTCCGCGGATTATCCGCGGATCGGGCGGTTGAAATAAAAAAAAATTAGATTTTATCCGCGGGTCGGGTCGGGCGGTTGAAAAAAAAAAAAAAAAAGATTTTAAATAGATTCAGGCGGGTGGCAGTTAAACCAATTCGGAAATATATATACATAGTTAAATGTTGTTACCCACATACGAAAAACGAGCAGGCACCTGCAGCATATGCCACAACAGAAGAAGAAAAAAAAAAGAGATGGACACTTTTACGGAGCGGAGAAGGGACGCCTCGCCGGGGTCCGGGACCAAGGCCCCTTCCCCCGAGAGGGCCCCACCGGGAGACGTAGCTGAGGTGATCCGCGAGAAGGGCCCGACGCACGTCCAGGGTCACCACCGCGCCCACCGCACCGACACCCCGCCTCGTCCGCCTTCGCCGCGGCCGGCGTCACGCGCAGCAGGTAAGCAGCTTACCTGCCCGCCACCCCCGTGGCCGGGGGCTCGTAACAGGGGTCACTCCGCGCGCTCCGCCCGCGCAGCTTACCTACCCGCCACCCCTGTTGCCGGGGGCGCGTAACAGGGGTCACTCCGTGCGCAGTGCGCTCACGAAAGGGGTTGGGCTCACCCTGGTTGATATAGACAGCAGGATGGTGGCCATGGAAGTCGGAACCCGCTAAGGAGTGTGTAACAACCCACCTGCCGAATCAACTAGCCCTGAAAATGGATGGCGCTGGAGCGTCGGGCCCATACCCGGCCGTCGCCGGCAGCGAGAGCCGCGAGGGCTAGGCCGCGACGAGTAGGATGGCCTCCGCGGTGCGCGCTGAAGCCTCGGGCGCGAGCCCGGGTGGAGCCGCCGCGGGTGCGAGGGACATCGCACCTCCACGCGCTTGGAGGTGCGCTCAGCGCGGCTCCCATATGATTGCGCACTGGTGTGCGTCTGGGCCGTGACAGCGTGGCACGCATTGAATGTCTGTGCTGCATTGGATCAGTCTCCTTTCTTTAACAGGCAAAAGCTTTATAACCTCACTAATGCCTTGCATCGTCTATATTAGATATATAACAACGGGCGGGTGGCGGATGGCGGGCGGGTGCGGTTTTCATTAAATGTTAGATCGGGTGGATGGCGGATGGTTGACGACTTTCTGATGCGGTTGCGGATGAAATAATTGCCTATCCGCGCATCTCTAATACATACATACACACATACATATTTTGTCTATATATATATATATATATATATGTAATAGGGTATATGTAATCGGGTAGTCCCTATATCAATATTTTGGTACCGGTACTATTTCGATACCTTTCAAAATAAAGGGTACCACCAAAAAAAAAATCAATATTGGTTCAATTTTAACGTAAAATCTTATACATTAAACATATGTTTCTTATTGGAATAAAAGAATAATTTTGTCCTTAAATAAAATAGTGAACATACTAGACAACTTGTCTTTTAGTAGTAAGTACGCAAACAAAAGGTCCTAATTTGACTGCCGACGTATGCAGTAACATATTTTGTCATATTGAGCGCAACAATGTGTTTAATGCTTATTTTAATCTTCTGAAATTGTTTTTTGAGTGCAATAAGAAATATATGTTTAATGTATCGTATGATTTTTTTGTTATAATGAAGCCGAAATTAAATTTTTTTGTGATCGCCTTTATTTTGAAAAGTATCAAAAAATAAATGAATAAATACATTTAAATACTGTATATATCCATCCATTTACTACTGCTTGTCCCTTTCGGGGTCGCGGAGGATGCTGGAGCCTATCTCAGCTATATAGCTCGGTTGGTAGAGTGGCCGTGCCATCAACCTGAGGGTTGCAGGTTCGATACCCGCTTCCGCCATCCTAGTCACTGCCGTTGTGTCCTTGGGCAAGACACTTTACCCACCTGCTCTCAGTGCCACCCACACTGGTTTAAATGTAACTTAGATATTGGGTTTTCACCATGTAAAGCACTTTGAATCACTAAAGAAAAGCGCTATATAAATATAATTCACTTCACTTCAGCTGCATTCTATATATATATATATATATATATGTATGTGTGGGGAAAAAATCACAAGACTATTTCATCTCTACAGGCCTGTTTCATGAGGGGGGGTACCCTCAATCATCAGGAGATTTTAATGGGAGCATTCACATACCATGGTTTATACAGGGCACAGAGTGGGTGGGTACAGGCTGGCCTAGGGGCGTGGTGATTGGCTCATGTGTTACCTAGGAGGTGTTTCCGTCTATGGCGGCATGTTGTTACAATTTCGCTGCGCTTGTTGAGGGATGACAGGTCTGGACGGTAAATAATAAACAGTTTCTCTTTCAAGCATAGGTTGCATCTTTTATTACCACTATTGTAAGGTGTGCTGGATGCAAGAATTTGCCATGTTATTGAATATTCAACATTATTGTCTTTGAGTCCCAAATGTGTTTGCTGAGTTCTGTGGTATTTCGCAGGTTTTTGTTCCTGAAAGAAGCCTTGTGATTGTTCCATCTGGTTTTGAATTCTCCCTCGGTTAAACCTACATATGTGTCGGATGTGTTAATGTCCTTGCGTATTACCTTAGATTGGTAGACAACTCTTTCGACAGTTACAGTCTTTGTTGGTTTTGGAGTCGCTCTGTCTGGGGGCCGACGGCTCATTTGCAATTGTTTTGTTGTGGTTTGAGATGATTTGTCGTATATTGTTCATGCAGCTGTAGCTCAATTTAATGTTGTTCTTGTTGAATACTTTTCTTAGGGTGTTGTCTTTGGGAAAGTGTTTGTCAATCAGATTGAGGAATTTGTGTCCAATGTTAGTTGAGACGTTTTTGCTGTATGGGGGGTTGTACCAGATGATGTCGTTTCGTTTTCTGTTCTTTTTTGGCTGGTTTCCTGGCGTGGGTTCATAGGTGAGGGTGAAATTGTATCCGCTTTCATCAAGGGCTTTTTGGTACGGGGGGGTTGCTTGGTCAAATTCAGCTTTGCTAGATGACAGCATCGATAGCCTTTTATTGATTCCGGTAGGTATTCTTTTCGTGGTGGTGGGTGGGTGGTTGCTGTCATGGTGCACGTATTGGAGTGTTGTGTTGGGTTTCGTGAATGGTTGGTAGCTGTTATTTCTCAGGTTGAAAGTGACGTCAAGGAAGTTGACGGTTTGCTTGTTGGCTTCAATCGTGATCCGTAGGCCGTTCTCTTTGAAAATTTGGCATATGCGCTTCTTGGTATTCTCGCTGCTCCTTGGTGAGGCGCGACACACTGCCAGTCCGTCATCACGGTAAATACCAAGGTTCAGATTGAGGCTATATATATATATATATATATATATATATATATATATATATATATATATATGTATATATATATAAGTATGTAGGTATGTGTGTGTGTGTATGTATGTATGTATGTTTGTATATACATAGTCAAAGTAGCCTTCTGAGAAGAATATAACATATGAAATTGCTACAAAATATTAAAAAAGCAAGAGTAAAGGCACAGACGTAGTGCAGTGATTACAAACAATACATTGGAGGCAGCCACCACAGTTGACGTACTTCACACAAAAGTCGTAATTTGAGAGTCGTAATTGAGAGTGACAGTTGTTTAACTGGCGAAGGCAATTCTGATATTCACGACATTAACTTAACGCAGTTAGAAAGAGCTACAGAGGGAAATTTTAGATTTGTAGGGGCTTCAACACCAGCAGCAATACACTTCCCAGTTATTCATGTCTTAAGACCACCCGTGAGTAGCGAGTATAGGGATGGGCACTGAAACCAGCTTTCAGGATGATAATAATGGAACATTGGTGTTGGAGATATGGCGAGCTGACAATTTTCAAGCACTCAAGTCAAGGATGTGTCCTGCTGCTGTGCGGGAGCACTTTTTGGCAGACCTGCCAACTCTCCCGGATCCTCCGGATGACTCAGGGATATTGCCCTTGCCTTCTGACATCCCCACTGATAATGAGATGCAAAAGTGAAACTTATACAGAACTTTCTCCTACGCTGCCTCGGACAGATTTATTATATTTTTATCTTTCTTCTATCACCTCGTCCTTGTTCCAAATGCTTAAAGGTGAGCTTTAATAACGTTACGACGTGTTGAGTGAAGTGTTCAAAGCTGGGTTTGTTGGCATCCAGGTGGAAGGAAGCATTTTGCATTTTTGATAAGTGTGTTGTGGGTGGTCTAGGGGCGTGCAAACTTTTTACACTGAGGGTCACACACTAAAAAATATAAAAATAAATAATATGGGGGAGCCACTTTGATTCATTTTGTACATGAAAGATGCTAAAACTGTAAGAGTCCACTGCATTTACTACTGAGATAAACTATTTTTGATTTTACAGTGTTTTACGGTTGCTATTTAACAATTCCTTGCCCTATTTTTTAACCGTCACTTTTTACAATATAGTTATGAAAATATGTAATTTATAATTAACTAGAATTTGCTATTTCAGTAGGAATTGCGTGTGAATGCCCTATATATACAGTTTATGCGTTAGTGGAACTGAAATGCTTGAATGTCCAGGGTGAGTGGAGTGTGTGGATGGTAAAGTGGTTCAAATTGGATTAGAAATGTGGGATATGCAGTGGATTTTATATTTGCCATTCATTGTCAATAGAGAGAACATTCCTGGAAATTCTGGGAATTTTGGGAAAGGGAAAACATGTTTTGCGTTTGATATATCGGAAGAGTAGTGTGGGTTGATGGTTGAAAGGTTGGAATCTGTTTAAAAATGGCGAAACAGTTTGAAAATTTAGGGCATTGAAGAACTATGAATACGTCCATTCATTTGAAAGAAAAACATTTCCTGGAAATTTGGAAATTTCGTAAAAACTGGGAATTTATGAAAATATTGATACTACCACAATTGTCCGAGATGATATGAATGGGTTGGTGTCGGAATTTTTCAAATTGGTTGAAAAATGTTCACGTAGTAACAGTTTGAATTGAGATTGGGTATTTCGGAATTGCTGTAATTTCGGGAAAACCGGGAATTTGTACGGAAAAAATAGGAGTGTTTCCCGTTTTAACTAAGAAGTATGTTTTGAAGGTGGCATGGTCAAAAACGGTTGAAAAATGTGGACTGTGAAAACTTTCTAGGAAGAGGTGAAAATAGGTCCTTGAAAAACTGGGAATTCCTGGAATTTAAAAAAAAATAGTAGTTTGTGCAAGGTGAATGGAGTGTGTGGATGGTGGAGTGGTTCAAATCGGATTAGAAATGTGGGATATGCAGTAGATGTTATATTTCCCATTCATTGTCAATAGAGAGAACATTTCTGAAGAATTCCAGGAAAACCGGGAATTTGGGGAAAGGGAAAATATGTTTTGCGTTCGCTATATCGTAAGAGTACTGTGGGTTGATGGTGGAAAGGTCGGAATCTGGTTTAAAAATGGTGCAACGATGGCGCAACAATTTGAGAATTTAGGGCATTGAAGAACTATGAAAATGTCTATTCATTTGAAGGAACATTTCCTGGAAATTTTGGAATTTTGTGAAAACCGGAAATTTATGAAAATATTGATACTAGCACAATTGTCCTAGATGATCTGAATAAGTTGGTGTTGGAATTTTTCGAATCGATTGAAAAATGTTCACGTAGTAACAGTTTGAATTGAGAATAGGTATTTCGGAATTGCTGGAATTTCGGGAAAACCGGGAATTTGTACGGAAAATAAACACGAGCGTTTCTTGTCTTAACTAAGAGGTATGTTTTGAAGGTGGCATGGTCAAAAACAGTTGAAAAATGTGGACTGTGAAAACTTTCTAGGAAGAGGTGAAAATAGGTCTTTGAAAAACTGGGAATTCCTGGAATTTTTTTTAAATAGTAGTTTGACTGTGCAAGGTGAATGGAGTGTGTGGATGGTGGAGTGGTTCAAATCGGATTAGAAATGTGGGATATGCAGTAGATGTTATATTTCCCATTCATTGTCAATAGAGAGAAAATTCCTGAAAATCCCAGGAAAACCGGGAATTTGGGGAAAGGGAAAACATGTTTTGCGTTCGATATATCGGAAGAGTAGTAGATGGTGGAAAGGTCGGAATCTGGTTTAAAAATGGCGCAACAATGGCGCAACAATTTGAGAATTTAGGGCATTGAAGAACTATGAATAAGTCCATTCATTTGAACGAACATTTCCTGGAAATTTGGAAGTTTCGTAGAAACTGGGAATTTATGAAAATATTGATACAAGCACAATTGTCCGATATGATATGAATGAGTTGGTGTCGGAATTTTTCAAATGGATGTGGTTGCATGTGAGTAAGTCCATCATCCACACACTCCACTCACCTTGGACAGTCAAACTACCATTTCAAAAAAATTCCAGGAATTCCCTGTTTTCCAAAGACCAATTTTCGCCTCTTCCTAGATGGTGGACTTACTCACATGCAACCACAAAAATATACGCCACACACATACTTGCCAACCCTCCCGAATTTTTCGGGAGACTCCCGAAATTCAGCGCCTCTCCCGAAAACCTCCCGAGACAAATATTCTCCCAAAAATCTCCCGATTTTCAGCCGGAGCTAGAAGCCACGCCCCCTCCAGCTCCATGCGGACCTGAGTGAGGACAGCCTTTTTTCATGACGGGAGGACAACAGGGTGACAAGAACTAAATCATCCAGACTAGAGATAAATTGTATTATTATGTTTATCTTACCTAAAAATAAATATATTTATTAATTAAAAAAACAAAACTAAATACATGTTTACTATATTTAGCTAAAAACATCAAAATTAATTGTATTTTTATTTGTATTTTTTCCTGACTCCTTATTACATCCAGCCATAGAATTATACATTAAAATAAACATATTTGAAATAATTGATTTTAAATTATCATAATAATTCATTTAAAATGACCATATTTAATTATTAAAATAATTGCTTGTTTATCAACAACTTTAGCATTTTATTCATTACATTTTGAAACTCTCAGTAGCCAAGTTATGTTATATTCCTTAATATTTATTTATGCAAGTTTGAAGTATCAATTATCTAAACACAGTTTTGTTTGCATATTTTCAGGATGTAGATATATATATATATATATATATATATATATGAAATACTTGACTTGGTGAATTCTAGCTGTCAATATACTCCTCCCCTCTTAACCACGCCCCCAACCACGCCCCACCCTACCCCGACCACGCCCTCACCCCCCACCTCCCGAAATCGGAGGTCTCAAGGTTGGCAAGTATGGCCACACATACACACCCCACCCCCTCAACCCAACGCCGTCGACGCAAATCCCATAGGGGTGATGAATGGATGGTCAGCGCCTGAGAGCTGCGGCCTACCATCATGACCTCGCACTCCCTTCTCTCTGTTGCTAGATATCTCGAGATGTACGTTGTAATATATATATGTGTTTTGCTATGGAGGTTTTTTTTCCAGTCTAGATTGTATTTTTTTACTCATCCTTCCCCAGCGTTTGACCTTTTTCCCATCTTTTACGGGGCGCCTTGTGGCAACCCATCAGCGTTCCTGTTCTGTA
The DNA here is from genome assembly GCF_033978685.3 of Nerophis lumbriciformis. Taxonomy (NCBI): domain Eukaryota; kingdom Metazoa; phylum Chordata; class Actinopteri; order Syngnathiformes; family Syngnathidae; genus Nerophis; species Nerophis lumbriciformis. The sequence goes on along the minus strand of NC_084569.2, from coordinate 30,986,048 downwards.
ACCCTGTACACTGTTTGTTTGTCTAATCTTGAACGGGTTTGTGCTGAAAACGAAGTTTCGTTGTACTTGTGCAATGACAATAAAGACCTATCTATCTATCTTGGTCCGCATTGCCGGCAGTAAGTCGGACACGTTTCCAGTGAGGGTTGGACTCCGCCAAGGCTGCCCTTTGTCACCGATTCTGTTCATAACTTTTATGGACAGAATTTCTAGGTGCAGTCAAGGCGTTGAGGGGATCCGGTTTGGTGGCTGCAGGATTAGGTCTCTGCTTTTTGCAGATGATGTGGTCCTGATGGCTTCATCAGGCCAGGATCTTCAGCTCTCGCTGGATCGGTTCGCAGCCGAGTGTGAAGCGACTGGGATGAGAATCAGCACCTCCAAGTCCGAGTCCATGGTTCTCGCCCGGAAAAGGGTGGAATGCCATCTTCGGGTTGGGGAGGAGACCCTGCCCCAAGTGGAGGAGTTCAAGTAACTCGGAGTCTTGTTCACGAGTGAGGGAAGAGTGAATCGTGAGATCGACAGGCGGATCGGTGCGGCGTCTTCAGTAATGCGGACGCTGTATCGATCCGTTGTGGTGAAGAAGGAGCTGAGCCGGAAGGCAAAGCTCTCAATTTACCGGTCGATCTACGTTCCCATCCTCACCTATGGTCATGAGCTTTGGGTTATGACCGAAAGGACAAGATCACGGGTACAAGCGGCCGAAATGAGTTTCCTCCGCCGGGTGGCGGGGCTCTCCCTTAGAGATAGGGAGAGAAGCTCTGTCATCCGGGGGGAGCTCAAAGTAAAGCCGCTGCTCCTCCACATCGAGAGGAGCCAGATGAGGTGGTTCGGGCATCTGGTCAGGATGCCACCCGATCGCCTCCCTCGGGAGGTGTTTAGGGCACGTCCGACCGGTAGGAGGCCACGGGGAAGACCCAGGACACGTTGGGAAGACTATGTCTCCCGACTGGCCTGGGAACGCCTCGGGAGCCCCCGGGAGGAGCTGGACGAAGTGGCTGGGGAGAGGGAAGTCTGGGCTTCCCTGCTTAGGCTGCTGCCCCCGCGACCCGACTTCGGATAAGCGGAAGAAGATGGATGGATGGATGGATGGATATCTATCTATCTATCTATCTATCTATCTGGATGGTGGAGCGGTTCAATTTGGATGACAAATGTGGGAGTTGTGCATGTTTGAAAATTGGCCCATTCATTTTTAATGGGGAAAATGTCCCACAAAACCGGGAATTCTGGGTAATCCGGTACATTTTTTAGCATTTTTTTGAGGAGGGCTCACGATTCCAACATTTCGATACTTGAACATTTCCGATCGGATGAAAACTGTGGATGTTGAATCTTACATGTGTGAATGCCCTATGATTTTGGAAGCGATGTTACACGCACCAAAAACAAATCGTGATAATAACTGAAAAATATCGAGCAGATCACGCTGGCATCGATCCAATACCGATACAAACCAATGGTATCGATAGTTGGATCGATTCACGCATCGATGAAGTTTTGAGTGGCATTAAGGAAGGAATCTAGACCCACGCGCGCGCGCACACACACACACACGCGCGCACTCACGCTTTTCTCTCCCTACTGGCGCGCACACGTACACGCACACGCACACGCACGCCGAGCCATAAAGCAGCCGGCGGAGTGGAGCTTCCACCACAGTTCCTCTCCCCGCCTTCCTCCCTCATTCTTCGGCAGCTTCGCGGAGGACTTACACACTTTCCCGGTTCCTCAGGCAACTCCTCGCCGTCCGCTTTCCTTCGGAGACTACGGGTTTTACCTTCAAGCCTTCCGGTTGTCGTTTACGAGCGGACACAATTATCTGCCATTAAAGCCGGAAATACAACATTGTTGTCCCCGGTACACCGGTCCTATTCGGAAGAGCAACAGCCTGGAAGACAACAGTGAGGTAACAATTCGTCCATATCCTTGTCCTTACTTGCTTATAGCGCCACATTATGTTGTACTCAATTGTTGTACATTTGTTAACTCTGCAGGTGTTTTATGTACCAATTTATCCTGTTTGCTCACCCTCAGCATCACCTTCATGATGGTTTTTTTTAGTGCTTTATAGTCAAGCAGGGGTGATTCAAGGACAAGTAGACTTTTGTTTTTTTACTGTGTATCAGTGTGTGTGTGTGTGTGTGTGTGTGTGTGTGTGTGTGTGTGCACATCCTACAAATATTACATGAATCTCTGCACTTCCTCCCTTCCTTTGTCCTTACACAACCCCTCCTCAGGAACAGATGATGCTTGTACTATCTAAAGTAGTGGTGGGCGATGCTGCACATTTTTGCTTATCGATCCCAAAAAACCGCAGCAAATTTTTCTCGTAAGAAGTCCTTTGAATCCAATTCATCCGTTCCAGACGCCCCAAAAACATGCACACGTTTTAGCGAGAGTCATTTTAGTTTTGACACAACGTGAAATTGACGTGTGAGTCGGGATAAAAGCGCAGTTAATGTCACTTTTACGTATATTGAAGACTCTGGTTGGGTTAAAAGAAAAAGATAAATGAAGATAAAAACATAATATTTACTGTTATTAAAGTGGAAAGAGAGAGGATGGGAGTTATGTCTTAATTCAAGTGTTTCTCACCTTGTCAAAGTGCTGGAACTCACAACTTTATTTGGCCCCATGGTGGCTTATTTTGTGGGCCCAATAAAAAAACTTATTTCACGGGATCCAGAATGCCAGCCGGCGCCCCTGCTTATGTTACCGGTATTACCAATATTGACACTTTTTATTCGAAAATGTCATTCAAAAATAAATCGATGATTTTGCCCTCAATTTGTCATTGATGATTATAATTAGAATAAAACTAGTCATGTCCCGATCAGGGTCATATGCTGCCGATTCAGATCATGCATGAGTGAGATCGGCTGATACCAACACCGATACAATCACATGTATTAACTGTACATTTTTCATTGTATTTATGGTGAAGGTTATTGACAATTTAACAGTATCTCTACTATTACTTTCTTATTCTCTTTTGTTACATCCAATTGTTTGAGCAAAACAAAGTCAATAGTACGCAGTAACAAAAACAAAAACGTCTCTCTACTAATCTTGTAAATCCTTCAGTTTTTGCCCTCAAGGTCCAATTGTGTCCAGATAAGTATTATCATAGTTTGTAAACATGAGCAAAAACAACATACAATTATTTTGAGAGAAAAAAATGATCGACCTAATGTACTAGTATAGATCATATACTGATATACCCTTAATATCGACACCGCCGATTTATGGATCGATCCATTCTCCTCTTACGTATTGTGTTATGTTATTATATAGTTATTTTTCTTTACTATATATAGTGTATATACAGTTTTATTATTCTCTCTCTTGACTCTTATTGTGTTGATTTCCTGATAATAGCGGCTTACTTTCTGCTTCCATTAACACTCAAAGTAACTAAGGACTTATTTTTTGCTTAGCCGTTAGCTTAGCTACTAGCATGCCTACGCCTGGCTTGCTCTTGGTGTGTAACACGTTTAGCCTCTTCCTCCAGTGATAATAATACTTGATAATGATACTTTAAGATACTAAGAAATTCAGTTTATTTAGCTTTTTCACGAAAACCGGTGGCCGATCAATCGGCACCAGGGCGGGCCCGTGGCATAGGCCGTATAGGCAAAGGCCGTATAGGCAAATGCTAAGGGCGCCGTCCATCAGGGGGCGCCACGCAAGTGCCACAAATGTTGGAGAGAAAAAAAAAAAAAAGAGAAAAAAAGTTGGTACTATTATTTCTAAATACAAAAAATAATCCCACGTTAATTAAAATGCAAAGTAAAGCCTATTTAATAGAAATATTATTTGTTACAACATCCGCCCCCCCCAACACCCCCCCCCCCCGCCCCCCCCCCCCCCCCCCCCCCCCCCGCACGGTGCGCCCCCTCACCTCCCGTATCATGACTCTTTTTGGACGTCACCACATCAAAAAAATCAACACAAGATGTCAAAACGGCCAAAACTGTCAGGTGCCCAGGGAAGAAAAAAGAGAAAAGAAGAGGAGGAGAAACGAGAAAAGACAGAGGTAGCAAGTAGGTAACGTTAGCCTATATGAAATGATTTGTCTGTTACAGAATGTGATAGTAACCTGGCTTTTTAGCATTAAGCTAATGTTACATGAGTCGGCAATTGCTAATCAATAAATAGCTAGTTCTGTTTTAACGTCGGGTTAATATTGTGGAGGGGGCTAAATTGTTATGGAAAATAATAATGTAACGTTAGGTAATTACAGTACTCCCACCTACATTCCTCTGGGACATTTGTATTATATATTTTAAGCAGGTGTTTTTTGTTTACATTGTTATTGCCTTCTGGTTAGCTAATGTTTGCCCTGCAGGTAATAGTCACTTTTCCACCCCTTTATATATTAGGTATAGTTGTAAGTAAAAAAAAAAAGGTCAAAGACAAAGCTATTCGGTTTCTTGTGAGTATATACACTTCACTGCCGATGTGGGGGGGCGCCACCTAAAATCTTGCCTAGGGCGCCAGATTGGTTAGGGCCGGGCCTGATCGGCACATCCACAAATGAAAGACAAGACTGATATTTTAATGGTTATAGTTAATGGCTACATCACACGTTTACACGTACACACATTCAGCATGTTCGAAAAAGGAGCAGGAAGATGCAGACGTTTTTTTTAATCCTACACCCTTTGTCCGTGTCATAGCAATTACTCTCAATTTGTTCACTTGCTGGTTTTAAAATTTACCATTTTTATAACAAAAATAAATAAATGAAAAGGATAAAGGCGTGTATTAGGAGAGTTAATAGTTTGTAGATAGCTTTTACATAAATAAAAATAATAAAATAAATAAATAATAAACAAGAGCAGTATCGTACACTTCTCTTTTGTAAAGTAAATCTTAACAGCCGATATGGGCATCTACATCAACTATATGATTTACCTGAGAAGCTGGACAGGACAAAAAAAAAAAAAAGGTTTTAAATAAAATAAAATAAATAAATAAATAAAAATAGTAAAAGTGTAAGAGTTGACTGAAACGTTGTTTGCTAATAAATGTGTAATACCTTTATTAATGATAAAGGAATGAATGAGCATAGGAGTAAACCTATGCTCATTCATGTAAACCTTGAATGAGCACTGTTGAGTTTTGAGAAAATAAAAGGATTTTAAGTGCGCCTCATAGTCCAAAAAATACCGTATTCTGATTTTATCTCGATTTGGATTTCGGCTTCTTACGATCATGAAAATATTGTAAAGAAAAGGTCAAATTAAAAAAATGAGGAGTGTATTAGTGAAAAAAGACACTGTGTACTAGAAGTTTGGGATCTCAACATTGTTGCTACTTTTTATGTGAGTTAATTTGTCTTTGTCACGACGTGGACTATGGTGGGGTTTGTTTTCCTGAGATGCAAACGAACTGGACCGGACATGGCGTGAAGGTAGATACATGATTTAATTATGTCTATAAAAAGGTACAAACGAAAAGCGCACACAAGGCGGAGATACAAACTTGACTATGAAACAAAACTAGCACTTGGGCAAAACTATGGACATGAAATGAACAAAAACTTACATGGCATGGCATGAAGCATAAACTATGGAAAACATGATTCTCATGGGTAGCAGAAGGTAATGTCGCCAGAACGACCAACTGAAAATGACAGGCTTAAATAGTAGTGACATGATTAACACAGGTGCGTGAGTCCAAAACGTGAAACAGGTGAAACTAATAAGTTGTCATGGAAACAAAACAAACAAGAGTGCGCAAACCGGAACTAAAAAGAGTCCAAAAACCAAACAGAACATAGCCAAACAAAACATGATCAAAAGACATGACAGTCTTTGTGAGAAGGAACATTTTTGGGGAAAATAATGCGCTCATTCATCCCCAAAAGACTCAACCGCCCCGTCCTAAACTAAACAATGTCGAGATCGCCACTTGAAACTGCGACTAAACTACGAAGCTAAATCTAGCAAGAACAATTCATACACATCTCATTAACTTGTGTGGTTGTGAACGACATCATTGATGTACGATCAATCTATGGACAGCAGTCGCAACTTGAGTGGCTCTCCCCCGTTTTTTTTCAAAAACTGCCTTAATTCGTCAACAGTACAGCACATTCCACCCCTTCACAATAACAGCGCTGTGCACAAAATCCGGTCTGACTGCGCTAACAAAATAAAGGTTTAAAAAAAAAATACCTTACATAAGCGTAATGCACTTAAAGCACTTATTGATACATTTACAAAATGATCATGCTTAAAATACTGGTCAAAATTGTCCAAAGATGCATTGCACCAATTATTGTGAGGATTTTTTGCATTTAATTAACGAACATTTGTGGGTTTAAATCAGGGGATGTTGTTGTGAGTTTGTAAAACTTTTTGAGACACTAGTGATTAAGGACTTTATAGATACTGTATATCAGTGTTTTTCAACCACCGTGAGATACAGTTTCACCTATTTTGGTTAAAAATATTTTTTGCAAACCAGTAATTATAGTCTGCAAATGATGTGTTGTTGTTGAGTTTCTGTACTGTCTGGAGATCGACAGACTTACCACGTTATACTCTTCCATATCAGTAGGTGGCAGCCGATAGCAATTTGCTGTGTAGATGTCGGAAACAGCGGGAGGCAGTGTGCAGGTAAAAAGGTGTCTAATGCTTAAACCAAAAATAAACAAAAGGGGAGTGCCCCTAGGAAAAGGCATTGAAGCTTAGGGAAGGCTAGGCAGAACGAAACTAAAACTAAACTGGCTTACAAAGTAAACAAAAACAGAATGCTGGACGACAGCAAAGACTTACTGTGGAGCAAAGACAATGTACATCCGAACATGACATGACAATCAACAATGTCCCCACTAAGAAGGATAAAAACAACTGAAATATTCTTGATTGCTAAAACAAAGTAGAGGCGGGAAATATCGCTCAAAGGAAGACATGAAACTGCTACAGGAAAATACAAAAAAAAGGGAAAAAGCCACCAAAATAGGAGCGCAAGACAAGAACTAAAACACTACACACAAGAAAACAGCAATAAACTCCAAATAAGTCAGCGTGATGTGACAGGTGGTGACAGTACACCTACTTTGAGACAAGAGCTATAGTGATGCATGCTTGGTTATGGTTTAAAGTCATATCCAACAATTGCGACAACTTTTTACTGTAAACTGAGTTTTGTTTTTTAATGATTTCTGCTGGTGGTGTGCCTCCGAATTTTTTCAACACAAAAAATGTGCCATGGCTCAAAAAAGGTTGAAAAACACTGCTGTATATCTTGGTTATTGTATAGAATTGCATTTGTTATGCAAAAACACACACAATAAAATGAGTGTAAAAGGTAAAAAAACGGTGTTAAAAAAATTTAAATGAAAAAACAAAATTGTATATATTTTTTCATATTCCACCCATCCATTTTCTACCGCTTATCCCCTTTCGGGGTCGCGGGGGGTGCTCGAGCCTATCTCATATTGCTTTTGTTATTTAAATGTTTGTTGTAATTTTTTTTATCATCATTAATATTTTTTGTTATTATTATCATTTTACTTGTTTATTCGTTACTAATTTATATCCGGTTGTTCTTTTAAATTATATTTAATTAAAGTTGAGTTCTGGTGTTACAATAAAAACTCCTTTTTTCAAATGAATGAATAATCGTGGTTTTAGTATCAATCGTGATTATTATTCCTGTTATAATCGTCCAGCCCTATTTTCCGCCACAGAGTGATTAGAAGTGGCTTTGCACTGTGGAGGGACGTCAGCCGCTAGCAAGGATGCTACATGGCACATTAGTCTGTCACATTTGCAGGACACAGCTAGAATTTGTCATCAACATGCATCATCACGATACGAGTAAAAGCTCTGTCATTTACATTGTCTATATCGCGCAACCTAGTATTGATCCGATACCGATACTTTCCTTGCTATTGATACTATCGATATTTGTCTCGGCCTCCTAGCGCCCTAATTTAAAGCACATGGACAAAAGTAAACACTAGGGATGTCCGATAATGGCTTTTTGCCGATATCCGATATTCCGATATTGTCCAAATCTTTAATTATCGATACTGATATCAACAGATACCAATATCAACCGATACCGATATATACAGTCGTGGAATTAACACATTATTATGCCTAATTTGGACAACCAGGTATGGTCCTTTTTTTAAAAATTAATAAAATAAAATAAGATAAATAAATTAAAAACTTTTTATTGAATAAAAAAGAAAGTAAAACAATATAAAAACAGTTACATAGAAACTAGTAATTAATGAAAATGAGTAACTGTTAAAGGTTAGTACTATTAGTGGACCAGCACAATCATGTGTGCTTACGGACTGTATCCCTTGCAGACTGTATTGATATATATTGATATATAATGTAGGAACCAGAATATTAATAACAGAAATAAACAACCCTTTTGTGTGAATGAGTGTGAATGAGTGTAAATGGGGGAGGGAGGTTTTTTGGGTTGGTGCACTAATTGTAAGTGTATCTTGTGTTTTTTATGTTGATTTAATGAAATTAAAAAAAAAATAAAATAAAAGAAACGATACCGATAATAAAAAAAAACGATACCGATAATTTCCGATATTACATTTTAAAGCATTTATCGGCCGATAATATCGGCAGGCCGATATTATCGGACATCTCTAGTAAACACCCCTTGAAGTCCTTTATAGGGTAATGCTTAATAATTAATTACACACGGTTGCTACATGCCTCATAAATCGCTATAATCCATAATTAAAAACAAATCTTCTGGAATAATAAAATAAACTATACCAGTGTGCCAATATAATTAAAAAGGAGGATTGCTTTAGAAAAATGTTATGATGCTGCGGAGAACGATCATGTTTTTAAGAGCAGGCTTAAGACCCACCTTTTAGATTTGGCTTTTACCTGATATTAATTATTTTATTGAAGTCATTTTGTATTTTACTTTTTATCTTATTAGTTATGCAATATTTTATTTAGTTCTATTTATTTATTATTTATTTACTATATATTAATTTTATATGCAGTCCTGGTCAAAAGTTTACATACACCTGTGAAGGACATAATGTCAAGGCTGTCTTGAGTTTCCAATAATTTCTACAACTCTTATTTTTTTGTGATAGAGTGACTGGAGCACATACTTGTTGGTCACAAAAAACATTCATGAAGTTTGGTTCTTTTATGAATTCATTATGGGTCTACTGAAAATGTGACCAAATCTGCTGGGTCAAAAGTATACATACAGCAACGTTAATATTTGGTTACATATCCCTTGGCAAGTTTCACTGCAATGAGGCGCTTTTGGTAGCCATCCACAAGCTTCTGGTTGAATTTTTGACCACTCCTCTTGACATGGACTTGTTTCTTCAGCATTGTCCACACGTTTAAGTCAGGACTTTGGGAAGGCCATTCTAAACCCTTAATTCTAGCCTGATTTAGCTATTCCTTTACCACTTTTTGAACTTTAGAACACTTAACTGCGCCCAAGACCTAACCTCCAGGCTGATAATTTTAGGTTGTCCTGAAGAATTTTGAGGTAATCCTCCTTTTTCATTGTCCTATTTACTCTCTGTAAAGCACCAGTTCCATTGGCACCAAAACAGGCCCAGAGCACAATACTACCACCACCATGCTTGATGGTAGACATGGTGTTCCTGGGATTAAAGGCCTCACCTTTTCTCCTCCAAACATATTGCTGGGTATTGTGGCCAAACAGCTCAATTTTTGTTTCATCTGACATCACATGGACAAAGATAAGACCTTCTGAAGGAAAGTTCTGTGGTCAGATGAAACAAAAATTTAGCTATTTGGCCACAATACCCACAGTAAATTAATAAAAGAACCAAACTTCATGAATGGTTTTTGTAACCAACAAGTATGTGCTCCAATTAATCTATGACAAAAAAATAAGAGTGGTTGAAATTATTGGAAACTCAAGACAGCCATAACATTATGTTTGTCACGACGGGGTTTTCGCAGCTTACTGCGGGGTTCGTTCTCCCGAGATGCAGACGGACCACTCCGGACATGGCGTGCAGGTAGGAACATGATATAATTATCAATACTCAAAGAGGTACAAAAAACAGAAAACGAGCCGACAGAAAAACGTGCGTGATCGCACTCGAAGCTAAAGCTAACACTTAGCATGGACTATGGACAAGAAATAATCACGTAACTTTGGCATGAAACTAACAACTTACGTAGCAGGTTGCATGAAGCAAATAATGACGCCAGCCCGACTGACCGGCAAAAGCGGGCTTAAATAATGCCTCTGATTAGTGCTCGGGAAGCAGGTGAGTGGGCGAACACTAATCAGAGACAGGTGGAAATAATAAGTAACCATGGTAACTAAAACAAACAAGGGTGCACAGAAACAGGAACTATTGGAGTCCAAAGCTAACAGAACATAACAAAACATGATCCGTACCACGGATCATGACAATGTTCTTTACAAATGTATGTAAACTTTTCACCACGACTGTATATATTTTGAATTTTTGTAATTTTATAATTTTGTATTAATCTTCATATGTCTTACTTGTATTTTATTCTTTATCTCTAATCATGGTTCTTACTATTTTACAAGTGTTATTACGGACCGAGTCCCTTTGGGACAGAGCACCCTATTGAATTACTAGCGTTTTATTATTATACCGCTGCCTCTTTGAGCTGTAATTTGACCCCCTTAACATGCTTCAAAACTCACCAAATTAGACACACACATCAGGACTGGCAAAAATTGCGATCTAATCAAAAAATCCAAATCCCAAAACTCAAAATTGCGCTCTAGCGCCCCCTAGGAAGAAAACACAGACAAAACTGCCTCTAACTCCCAGTAGGAATGTCGTAGAGACATGAAACAAAAACCTCTATGTAGGTCTCACTTAGACCTACATTTTATACAACCCCCAGCAAAAATCAACAGGAAGTTTGCAATTCCCCCTTCAAAACAGAACTTGAGTAAAAACAGTCACCTTTTTTCAAACATTATCTCCTCTGAGCGCGTTTGTCGTGTCGGCTTCAAATTAGCACAGGAGAAAGATTGAACCCTTCTGTTAAAAGTTGATGAAAGAGTTTTAATTACTGCTCCGGTTTGGATTTTATGAGCCCTCAAAGTCGGTCCCGTCCATCGCTGCTTGCAGCTTTAATTATTTTTATTTTCCAACGTTCCTCAGATGAGCCATCTGCCTCAGGGGTTATCGGCCGTGCTTATGGGGGCGCTTTTGTGTCAGCGTCCTGGTGGCCATGGTCTGATGACTTCCTGGGGCAGATGGCTCCTGTGATAGTGTTTACTCACATGTCTCCTCTGTACTCAGCCATGCAATCATTTGTCCATATAGTTGCATATGTGTGTATGTTGTGTGCGTTTGTTTGTGCTTGGTATCTGTGTCCATGCGTACGTATGTGATAATGGGGGATACGGGCCACCGGGGTATTGTTTTTAACTTTGTAAAGCACTTTGCGTTGCATTTCTTTTATGTTAGAAAAGCGCTTTATAAATAAAGGTTGATTGATTGATTGATTAATAGTAACCACCTCATATTTACCAAGACAGATTTTTTTCAACCAGCTCCATATATCCTGTTGATGTAAAAACATGCCGTCCCAATCAACGTTCCCTCTAAGGTGCGCGCCTGTGCAATTGCGCACTGCTCAAGCGTCCTCTGCGCACGGCAAATCTATGCCACGCACAAAATCAAATAAAAAAATAAGCGCATAACAATTTTCGACATACGGACACGACAGAGAAAACAGTTTTCGTCATCATTGTTCAAATATTGTAACGTCTGTCGAGACGCTTTGAGGACATTAATTCCATCGATCACTTTACTGAGCAAAACTCTTTATTGTCGGCCATAAACACATCACCAAAACATTAGTAAAAAAAAATGATATCTAGCAAAACTGGTCATTTTCTGCAGTACAAACCAGATCAAAACCAACTTTGTTATATCAACAGCAGCCACTCGCTCTTTCTCACTTGCGCCAACACATGCACATACCGGTATGTCACTTAGCCAGTGATGCGTTTACAGCCACACATAAAGTGTCATTCCAGGTCATTACACTATGATTTACCAATCAAATGTGTGCTTATTCTAGTGTCATTTATTAGGAATCTTAATTTATAAATATTAATCATTAAATGCTGTTAGTATATTAAATAAATACTAATAAAAATATATTTTTTACAAACAGGAAGTTGCAGGAATGTACACATGATCCCCTGCTTACATCTCATTGTGCAACATGTGAATGTTTTATTGGGAACTAAATGCAATGTCTGAAAGGGGTACATATTATTTCCAAAGCAGGACCTCCACCCAGACAAACAATACTAGTCCACAGCTCATTTGTTGTTATTGTCATTGTAAGTGGGCCTAAACACTTATATTAGAAAATAATCTCATGGAAATGACTGCTGTCATTTGATTATAATAATAAGAGAATGTTGTCTGTCTATCTGTGTTGGCCCTGCGATGAGGTGGGGACTTGTGCAGGGTGTACACCGCCTTCCGCCCGAATGCAGCTGGGATAGGCTCCAGCACCCCCGCAACCCTGAATGGGACAAGCGGTAGGAAATGGATGGATGGATGGAGATTGAACTTGTTATTTAGTCAGGTTTGGGACAGGTGTGCTGCTGGTGTAGCCACAGTGTGCACGTCTGATGTTGCTCACATGGGCTCCACTGAATGCTCAGGGAGTTTTTGCGTTTGCTCACACATGAAAAATTAGAGGGAACATTGGTCCCAATACTTGCTCAACAGTTCACTTGTTTGCTCTCGTTCCATCCCCGATCGAGCGATTACGTGTGCACTGTGCACTAGTAACGGTCACATCAGCTGTTGTAGCATATCAGTATGGCTTTCATATTTAGTGAGTTTAACAGCAAGGAGCCTCTTGGTTCTTCCAGTCTTCACTCTCAACTGGTCAGAGGAGCTCTGCCTGTTCCTTTCTATTTTTAGTCTCTATTTACAATGCAGTAGCTATAGAGGCAAGATGAGTCTTTTCACTCGGTTTCGCTCCTTTCAGTCACTTTATTCGCTTCATTGCAACGCCTTGGATTCTCTGGCTTTTCACCCCAAAGCCGCCTGTACTTTCTCCTGTCATAATTAAGGTCAAATAGTGCAATTTGACACATTAAACACAATGGTGGAAGCTCAGCTCGCCCTGCCACCTGCTCCACAGCTGTGCACACACACACACACACACACACACGCACACGTGTGTACATGTACATTATAATAGCATGTTGTGGTTGGGAAGCCAGCAGAATAGAAAGGGGCTGGGGGGTTAATCTCTGGATGCTTTTAAACCTAAATCACCATGTGACCTACAAACAACCACCCTACATTCTTGTTGAACCCACACAACAGGGCCTTTACTTGCTGACTTGCAGTATCCCATCACAAAGTTACTAAAACAGCGAATTATAATCTGGTGTTCAAATAGCGTGATCAAAATGATGAAGCCTGTGTACTCGCTGGCACTAAGGAGACTACCGTATTTTTCGGACTATAAGGCGCACTTAAAATCCTTTCATTTTCTCAAAACTTACCAAGCTATTTTATTTGGTACATGGTGAAATGATACGTGTGACCAGTAGATGGCAGTCACACATAGGAAATATGTGTAGACTGCAATATGACTCAAGTAGGGTTGTACGGTATACCGGTTTTAGTATAGTACCACAATGTTAATGAATCATATTCGGTACTATACCGCCTCTAAAAAGTACCGGTGACCCCCCCTCCCCATCGTCGTCACGTCGTGACATTGCTGGTTTTACGAGCAGAGGAGCATATTCGGACAATCACGGAGTACTTACAAACAGACATAGTGTGTAGACAGAAAAGGGAGAATAGACGCATTTTGGCTTAAAAACTAAGGATAAAGGTGAAGTTATAACACTGAAACTGTCATGATCTGTGGCCCGGATCATGTTTTTGTTATATTCTGCTAGTTTTGGATTCCCTTAGTTCACGGGTCGGCAACCCAAAATGTTGAAAGAGCCATATTGGACCAAACATACAAAAAAGTAATCTGTTTGGAGCCGCAAAAAAAATTAAAAGACTTGTATAAGTGTTATAATGAAGACAATACGTGATGTAAGTGGCTAATTAGCTATATTAGCCTACTATCAAAATGAATATGTGTCGCAGGGGACGCACATCTTTGTTGACAGAACTGTTGACATGTAATGCAATTTTACAACATTGGAAAACATTAGTAAAACTTCTCAGAGGGTGAGATAACGCCTGGAAATGACTGTCTTAGAATAGATGTGTGTGTCCAAGTTAAAGGAAATGGCAGGCTGTCTTCTTCTAATGGATTCATTACAATCTTTGCAAGCTGGGTAACGTTTGCTGTGGTCTGGAACAACATGACACACTAACAACTCTCAGAAATGCTGCCAATATTACATACAGATAATGTGTCATGAAACATGGAAAAACGAAATACACAGAGGGCATAAGTAAAAGAAATTAAATGAGCTCAAATATACCTACAAATGAGGCATACTGATGCAATATGTACATACAGCTAGCCTAAATAGCATGTTAGCATCGATTAGCTTGCAGTGATGCAGTGGCCAAATATGCCTGATTAGCACTCCATAACAAGTCAATAACATCAACAAAGCTCACCTTTGTGCATTCACGCACAGTATAAAACGTTTTGTGGACAAAATGAGACAACAGAGGAGTGGCATAAAACAGGTCTTTCTGTGGCAGCGTCGGAGAAAATAATGCATGTAAACAAACTGTTGAGTCACAGTCCACACAACGATGGTAAGTTCAAGGGCCGCTGAAATTAGTAGGACAAAACGTTGCTCGCCAAATACTCTCTTAAGCAGTGGGCTTTCTGTCGTGTTTGTCCTCCTACAGAAACCCTATTACAACAAAACATACATTTTTCACCCCATTTTTTTCCCATTTCCATACATTTTTGAAAAAGCTCTATGTAGCCACCAGGGCGCCGCTCAAGAGCCGCATGTGGCTCTAGAGTCGCGGGTTGCTGACCCCCGCCTTAGTTCCTGTTTTTGTGCACCCTTGTTTGCTTTTAGTTACCATGGGTGCTTATTGTTTCCACCTGTCTCTGATTGGTGCTCGGGACGCTCGCCTGTTTCCCGAGCACTAATCAGAGGGACTATTTAATCCTGCCTTTGCCGGTCAGTCGGCCTGGCTTCATTGTTTGCTTCATGCAACAAGTTACTTGAGTATTTCTTGTCTTTTGCCTATGCTAAGTGGTAGCCTTAGCTCCGAGTGCGATCGGCACGTTGTTCCGTCGGTTTATTTTCTGTTTTGGCACTTGTTCGAGTTTTTGAGAATAAATCATGTTCCTACCTGCACGTCCTGTCCGGAGTGGTCCGTTTGCATCCCGGGGGAACGAACCTCGCAGCAAGCTGCGACCCCCCGCTCGTGACAGAAACACCCTCAGGAAGAGGTGCTAACGGTTAAAGTCCATCCGCAGTCTGCAGTGTTGTAGCTACTTCTAAATCACTAATCCTTGTCTCCATGGCGACAAATAAAGTATGTTTCTTACAAGTATCACGCCTGCATGATGAGGAATAGCTAAACATGCTTCACTACATGCCGTAGCTCACCGGCATCAAAATGTAAACAAACGCCATTGGTGGATCTGCACCTAACATCCACTGTAATGATACCAAGTACAGGATTGTATCTAGTCGATACTAACAATCAATTAATCAATCAATGTTTATTTATATAGCCCTAAATCACAAGTGTCTCAAAGGGCTGCACAAGCCACAACGACATCCTCGGTACAAAGCCCACATAAGGCAAGGAAAAACTCACCCCAGTGGGACGTCGATGTGAATGACTATGAGAAGCCTTGGAGAGGACCGCATATGTGGGTAACCCTCTCCCTCTAGGGGAGACCGAATGCAATGGATGTCGAGTGGGTCTGACATAATATTGTGAGAGTCCAGTCCATAGTGGATCCAACATAATAGTAAGAGTCCAGTCCATAGTGGGGCCAGCAGGACACCATCCCGAGCGGAGACGGGTCAGCAGCGCAGAGATGTTCCCAGCCGATGCACAGGCGAGCGGTCCACCCCGGGTCCCGACTCTACTACTATGATTTTATTGATATTTTTTGGCATCACAATCACAACATCTTCTTTTATTTTTTATTTTTTTATTTTTTTTTATTTATGTTATGTTTATGAACTCAGGAAATATGTCCCTGGACACATGAGGACTTTGAATATGGCCAATGTATGATCCTGTAACTACTTGGTATCGGATCGATACCCACATTTGTGGTATCATCCAAAACTAATGTAAAGTATCCAAACAAACAACAGAAGAATAAGTGATTATTACATTTTAACAGAAGTGTAGACAGAACATGTTGAAACAGAAAGTAACCAGATATTAACAGTAAATTAACAAGTAGATTAATAATCATTTTTTACAGCTTGTCCTTTGTAATTTTGACAAAATAATAGAATGGTAAATGACACAATATGTTACTGTATGTAGGAGCCTTTGTTTGCTTACTTACTAATAAAAGACAAGAGGTCTAGTATGTTCACTATTTTATTTAAGGACAAAATAGTTCTTTAATTGCAATAATAAACATGTTTAATGGATCGTAAGATTTTTTGTCCAAATAAAGCCAATAATGCCATCTTTTGTAGTGCCCTTTATTTAGAAAAGTATCGAAAGGTATCGAAAAGTATCGAAATACATTTTGGTACCGCTACCAAAATATTGGTACCGGAACAACCCTCATACAGACACACAAATTAGTACACACGCACGTGAATTGGATTACCTGCGCAAATGATTAATTAAATACACGCTTGCAAATAATTTTTCTACAATAATACTTCCATAAGCATCTCTTGTCAAAGCGTTCTGAGCGTTCATTTTGCCTTCCCCGAAGAAGAATGGCCTATGCTTGCGGCGTTATTTTAGGCTGTTGGTACCGTTAAAATCGCGAAAAGGATAAATGTTTCTTCAGAGTTCCTCGAGAGGATATCCAAGAAGGGCGAAAGAGTCAATTTTACAAAAAATATTTGTATCCTAATACCATTGGTATTTATGAAGTATCTGTGGTTTCATTGTATCAAGTTGGTTAGTTCAGTGTCTTTCAACCTTTTTTGAGCCAAGGCACATTTTTTGCGATGAAAAAACACCACCAGCAGAAATCATTAAAAAACGAAACTCAGTTGACAGTAATAAGTCGTCGTCGCAATTGTTGGATATGACTTTAAATCATAACCAAGCATGCATCACTATAGCTCTTGTCTCAAAGTAGGTGAACTGTCACCACCTGTCACATCACGCCGTGACTTATTTTGAGTTTATTGCTGTTTTCCTGTGTGTAGTGTTTTACTTCTTGTCATGCGCTCCTATTTTGGTGTTTTTTTTCTCTTTTTTTGGTATTTTCCTGTAGCAGTTTCATGTCTTCCTTTGAGCGATATATCCCGCATCTACTTTGTTTTAGCAATCAAGAATATTTCAGTTGTTTTTATCCTTCTTTGTGGGGACATTGTTGATTGTCATGTCATGTTCGGATGTACATTGTGGACGCCGTCTTTGCTCCACAGTAAGTCTTTGCTGTCGTCCAGCATTCTGTTTTTGTTTACTTTGTAGTCAGTTCAGTTTTAGTTTCGTTCTGCATAGCCTTCCCTAAGCTTCAATGCCTTTTCTTAGGGACACTCTCCTTATGGTTTTTTTGGCTTAAGCATTAGATACCTTTTTACCTGCACACTGCCTCCTGCTGTTCCCGACATCTACAAAGTAATTAGCTACCGGCTGCCACCTACTGATATGGAAGAGTATTACACGGTTACTCTGCCGAGCTCTAGAGAGCACCGACACTCAACAACAACACATCATTTGCAGACTATAATTACTGTTTTGCAAAAAATATTTATAACCCAAATAGGTGAAATTAGATAATCTCCCACGGCACACCAGACTGTATCTCACGGCACACTAGTGTGCCGCGGCAAAGTGGTTGAAAAACACTGGGTTAGTTCCTTCAAAAGTAAGAGGACTCTTGCTATGCTGGAACGTCACTTAAAAAAATACGTACTAAAATACGTGTAAACATACTTGTCGACATTTCCATTTGGAAATAAGAGACATTTTCTGGAAAATAAGGAAAATTATGTTCTTTCCACCAGACCTTCCAGACTGTAACTGTCTTAATAATAACAATAACAGCCAGTATAACAAACCCCTTGGCGTTCATAATACTGGAACATACTGGTTTACATACTGGTTTACATACTGGTTTACATACTGGTTTGCATACTGGTTTACTCGTCTTCTCAGACGTTAATCAGCCTGAAGCTGAAATACAGATTTTTGTATTTGAAACAAGATGCATACTTTGCTTAGGGATGGCCCAGCAGAGATTCAAACCTGAATCTCTTGGTAGTGAGGCGGACTTATAGTCCATTGTGTCGCCCCAGCTTGTTCCTTATTCATCCAAAATCTGCATTCTTCCGAGAAAAATACAAGTGTCCACTTGAGAAACTGAACGAGAGACCACTTGAAAATGACACGAGGCCGTTAACGAGAGGACTGGCGTAGAATACATTGGCAGCAGGTAGACAGGCGGGAGAGTGATACCTGCAGATGGATGTGGCAGACAGGCAGAAGGCAAAGTGTCAGAGATGAAGGGAGGCAACGTGGGGATGAAAGAGACGTAGCGTTACAGGAAGAGGAAAACATCTTCCTCTCTCTGGGGGACTCTGGAGGCTGAAACTGGATCCCAGGCAGGGACTGGTTGTCGCCCCCTCACTCTGCCTGTTGGGTAATATTGTGCCTCAAACGCACTGTAACTATAGCAGGCTATTCTTGGCTCTCCCTTTGAGTCACCTGTGCATTTGAAGCAGAGGTGTCAATAAAACAGAAAAAGTCATATTCTCTTCCAAAAAAAAAATGGTTTCAAACAAGTCATTTTACGTGGCAAGTCATCTTATGGGGCATGCCACATCATTTTGTGTGGCATTTGACATTATTTTAAGTGACCAGACACGTCATTTTGTGTATCACGCAACTTTATTTTATGTGGCCCGACACGTCATTTTACGTGGCACGTCACTTCATTTTATGTGGCCCGACACGTCGTCTTACGTGGCATGCCACATCATTTTGTGTGGCCCGACACGTCATTTTGCGTGGTACGCCACTTCATTTTACGTGGCACGTCACTTAATTTTATGTGGCCCGACACGTCATCTTATGTGGCATGCCACATCATTTTGTGTGGCACCCCACGTCATTTTGCGTGGCACCCCACATCATTTTAAGTGGCCTGACACGTCATTTTGCGTGGCACGCCACTTCATTTTACGTGGCACGTCACTTAATTTTATTTGGCCCGACACGTCATTTTTATTGGTACTCCACGTCTTTTAATGTGGCAAGTTATCTTATGGGGCACGCACATAATTTTATGTGGCCCGACACGTCATTACGCGTGGCACGCCATTTCATTTTATGTAGCCCGACACGTCACCTTACGTAGCATGCCACATCATTTTGCATGGCCCGACACGTCATTTTGTGTGGCACGCCACTTCATTTTACGTGGCCCGACACGTCATCTTACGTGGCATGCCACATCATTTTGTGTGGCACAACACGTCATTTTGTGTGGCACGCCACTTAATTTTACCTGGCACGTCACTTAATTTTATGTGGCCCGACACGTCATCTTACGTGACATGCCACTTCATTTTACGTGGCACGTCACTTAATTTTATTTAATCCGACACGCCATTTTATGTGGCATGCCACGTCATCTTACGTGACATGCCACTTCATTTTACGTGGCACGTCACTTAATTTTATTTGGTCCGACACGTCATTTTATGTGGCATGCCACGTCATCTTACGTGGCATGCCACATCATTTTTTGTGGCCCGACACGTCATCTTATGTGGCACATCACTTAATTTTATCTGGCCCGACACGTCATTTTATGTGGCCCGACACGTCATCTTACGTGGCATGCCACATCATCTTGTGTGGCCCGACACGTCATCTTACGTGGCACATCACTTAATTTTTTTGCCCCGACACGTCATCTTATGTGGCATGCCACATCATTTTGTGTGGCACCCCACATCATTTTAAGTGGCCTGACACGTCATTTTGCGTGGCACGCCACTTCATTTTACGTGGCACGTCACTTAATTTTATTTGGCCCGACACGTCAGTTTTATTGGTACTCCACGTCTTTTAATGTGGCAAGTTATCTTATGGGGCACGCACATAATTTTATGTGGCCCGACACGTCATTATGCGTGGCACGCCACTTCATTTTATGTAGCCCGACACGTCACCTTACGTAGCATGCCACATCATTTTGCATGGCCCGACACGTCATTTTGTGTGGCATGCAACTTCATTTTACGTGGCCCGACACGTCATCTTACGTGGCATGCCACATCATTTTGTGTGGCACGCCACTTAATTTTGCCTGGCACGTCACTTAATTTTATGTGGCCCGACACGTCATCTTACGTGACATGCCACTTCATTTTACGTGGCACGTCACTTAATTTTATTTGGTCCGACACGTCATTTTACGTGGCATGCCACGTCATCTTACGTGACATG
Source organism: Nerophis lumbriciformis (assembly GCF_033978685.3). Lineage (NCBI taxonomy): Eukaryota > Metazoa > Chordata > Actinopteri > Syngnathiformes > Syngnathidae > Nerophis > Nerophis lumbriciformis. The sequence continues at coordinate 30,965,452 of NC_084569.2, read as the reverse complement.
CCAATTCATTTTACGTGGCACGTCACTTAATTTTATTTGGTCCGACACGTCATTTTATGTGGCATGCCACGTCATCTTACGTGGCATGCCACATCATTTTGTGTGGCCCGACACGTCATCTTACGTGGCACATCACTTAATTTTATTTGGCCTGACACGTCATTTTATGTGGCATGCCACGTAATTTTGCATGGCACGCCACTTCATTTTATGTGGCCCGACACGTCATCTTACGTGGCATGCCACATCATTTTGTGTGGCACGCCACTTAATTTTGCCTGGCACGTCACTTAATTTTATGTGGCCCGACACGTCATTTTACGTGACATGCCACTTCATTTTACGTGGCACGTCACTTAATTTTATTTGGTCCGACACGTCATTTTACGTGGCATGCCACGTCATCTTACGTGACATGCCACTTCATTTTACGTGGCACGTCACTTAATTTTATTTGGTCCGACACGTCATCTTACGTGGCATGCCACATCATTTTGTGTGGCACGCCACTTAATTTTGCCTGGCACGTCACTTAATTTTATGTGGCCCGACACGTCATCTTACGTGACATGCCACTTCATTTTACGTGGCACGTCACTTAATTTTATTTGGTCCGACACGTCATTTTACGTGGCATGCCACGTCATCTTACGTGACATGCCAATTCATTTTACGTGGCACGTCACTTAATTTTATTTGGTCCGACACGTCATTTTATGTGGCATGCCACGTCATCTTACGTGGCATGCCACATCATTTTGTGTGGCCCGACACGTCATCTTACGTGGCACATCACTTAATTTTATTTGGCCTGACACGTCATTTTATGTGGCATGCCACGTAATTTTGCATGGCACGCCACTTCATTTTATGTGGCCCGACACGTCATCTTACGTGGCATGCCACATCATTTTGTGTGGCACGCCACTTAATTTTGCCTGGCACGTCACTTAATTTTATGTGGCCCGACACGTCATTTTACGTGACATGCCACTTCATTTTACGTGGCACGTCACTTAATTTTATTTGGTCCGACACGTCATTTTACGTGGCATGCCACGTCATCTTACGTGACATGCCACTTCATTTTACGTGGCACGTCACTTAATTTTATTTGGTCCGACACGTCATCTTACGTGGCATGCCACATCATTTTGTGTGGCACGCCACTTAATTTTGCCTGGCACGTCACTTAATTTTATGTGGCCCGACACGTCATCTTACGTGACATGCCACTTCATTTTACGTGGCACGTCACTTAATTTTATTTGGTCCGACACGTCATTTTACGTGGCATGCCACGTCATCTTACGTGACATGCCAATTCATTTTACGTGGCACGTCACTTAATTTTATTTGGTCCGACACGTCATTTTATGTGGCATGCCACGTCATCTTACGTGGCATGCCACATCATTTTGTGTGGCCCGACACGTCATCTTACGTGGCACATCACTTAATTTTATTTGGCCCGACACGTCATTTTATGTGGCATGCCACGTAATTTTGCATGGCACGCCACTTCATTTTATGTGGCCCGACACGTCATCTTACGTGGCATGCCACATCATTTTGTGTGGCACGCCACTTAATTTTGCCTGGCACGTCACTTAATTTTATGTGGCCCGACACGTCATTTTACGTGACATGCCACTTCATTTTACGTGGCACGTCACTTAATTTTATTTGGTCCGACACGTCATTTTACGTGGCATGCCACGTCATCTTACGTGACATGCCACTTCATTTTACGTGGCACGTCACTTAATTTTATTTGGTCCGACACGTCATCTTACGTGGCATGCCACATCATTTTGTGTGGCACGCCACTTAATTTTGCCTGGCACGTCACTTAATTTTATGTGGCCCGACACGTCATCTTACGTGACATGCCACTTCATTTTACGTGGCACGTCACTTAATTTTATTTGGTCCGACACGTCATTTTACGTGGCATGCCACGTCATCTTACGTGACATGCCAATTCATTTTACGTGGCACGTCACTTAATTTTATTTGGTCCGACACGTCATTTTATGTGGCATGCCACGTCATCTTACGTGGCATGCCACATCATTTTGTGTGGCCCGACACGTCATCTTACGTGGCACATCACTTAATTTTATTTGGCCCGACACGTCATTTTATGTGGCATGCCACGTAATTTTGCATGGCACGCCACTTCATTTTATGTGGCCCGACACGTCATCTTACGTGGCATGCCACATCATTTTGTGTGGCACGCCACTTAATTTTGCCTGGCACGTCACTTAATTTTATGTGGCCCGACACGTCATCTTACGTGACATGCCACTTCATTTTACGTGGCACGTCACTTAATTTTATTTGGTCCGACACGTCATTTTACGTGGCATGCCACGTCATCTTACGTGACATGCCACTTCATTTTACGTGGCACGTCACTTAATTTTATTTGGTCCGACACATCTTACGTCATCTTACGTGACATGCCACATCATTTTGTGTGGCCCGACACGTCATCTTACGTGGCACATCACTTAATTTTATTTGGCCCGACACGTCATTTTATGTGGCATGCCACGTAATTTTGCATGGCACGCCACTTCATTTTACGTGGCCCGACACGTCATCTTACGTGGCATGCCACATCATTTTGTGTGGCACGACACGTCATTTTGTGTGGCACGCCACTTAATTTTGCCTGGCACGTCACTTAATTTTATGTGGCCCGACACGTCATCTTACGTGACATGCCACTTCATTTTATGTGGCACGTCACTTAATTTTATTTGGTCCGACACGTCATTTTATGTGGCATGCCACGTCATCTTACGTGACATGCCACTTCATTTTACGTGGCACGTCACTTAATTTTATTTGGTCCGACACGTCATTTTATGTGGCATGCCACATCATTTTGTGTGGCCCGACACGTCATCTTACGTGGCACATCACTTAATTTTATTTGGCCCGACACGTCATTTTATGTGGCATGCCACGTAATTTTGCATGGCACGCCACTTCATTTTACGTGGCCCGACACGTCATCTTACGTGGCATGCCACATCATTTTGTGTGGCCCGACACGTCATCTTACGTGGCACATCATTTAATTTTATTTGGCCCGACACGTCATTTTATGTGGCATGCCACATCAATTTAAGTGGCCTGATACGTCATTTTGCATGGCACGCCACTTCATATTACGTGGATCGACACGTCATCTTACGTGGCATGCCACATTATTTTGTGTGGCACGTCACTTCATTTTAAGTGGCCCGACATGTCATTTTGTGTGGCACGCCACTTCATTTTATGGTGCATGCCACAAAATTTTTTAGGGCACGCCACTTCATTTTATGTGGCACTCCACGTCATTTATTGGTACTCCATGTCTTTTAATATGGAAAGTTATCTTATTGGGCACGCCACTTCATTTTGTGTTGCACTCCACGTTATTTGTGGCCCGACACGTCATCTTACGTGGCATGCCACATCATTTTGTGTGGCCCGACACGTCATTTTGCGTGGCACGCCACTACATTTTACGTGGCACGTCACTTATTTTTATGTGGCCCGACACGTCATTTTAAGTGGCACGCCACTTCATTTTGTGTGGCACGCCACTTCATTTTATGTGGCCGGTCACGTCATCTTACGTGGCATGCCACGTTATTTTGTGTGGCACGCTACATCATTTTAAGTGGCCCGACATGTCATTTTGTGTGGCACGCCACTTCATTTTATGGTGCATGCCACGTAATTTTTTAGGGCACGCCACTTCATTTTATGTGGCACTCCACGTTATTTATTGGCACTCCATGTCTTTTAATATGGAAAGTTATCTTATTGGGCACGCCACTCATTTATGTGGCCCAACACGTCATCTTACGTGGCATGCCCCGTCATTTTGTGTGGCACGCTACATAATTTTAAGTGGCCCAAAATGTCATTTTGCATGCCACGTAATTTTTTAGGGCACGCCACTTCATTTTATGTGGCACTCCACGTTATTTGTGGCCCGACACGTCATCTTATGTGGCATGCCACATCATTTTGTGTGGCCCGACACGTCATTTTGCGTGGCACGCCACTTCATTTTACGTGGCACGTCACTTAATTTTATGTGGCCCGACACGTCATTTTGTGTGGCACGCCACTTCATTTTACGTGGCACGTCACTTAATTTTATGTGGCCCAACACGTCTATCTTATGTGGCATGCCACATCATTTTGTGTTGCAGGCCATACCATTTTAAATGGCCTGACACGTCATTTTGTGTGGCACGCCACTTCATTTTATGTGGCCCGACACGTATTCTTATGTGGCATGCCACGTTATTTTGTGTGGCACGTCACTACATTTTAATTGGCCGGACATGTCATTTTGGGTGGCACGCCACTTCATTGTATGGTGCATGCCACGTAATTTTTTAGGGCACGCCACATCATTTTATGTGGCACTCCACGTTATTTATTGGTACTCCATGTCTTTTAATATGGAAAGTTATCTTATTGGGCACGCCACATAATTTTATGTGGCCCGACACGTCATTTTGTGTGGCACGCCACTTCATTTTATGTGGCCCAACACGTCATCTTATGTGGCATGCCCCGTAATTTTGTGTGGCACGCTACATCATTTTAAGTGGCCCGACATGTCATTTTGCATGCCACGTAATTTTTTAGGGCACGCCACTTCATTTTGTGTGGCACGCCACTTCATTTTATGTGGCACTCCACGTTATTTATTGGTACTCCATGTCTTTTTATGTGGCAAGTTATCTAATGGGGCATGTCACGTCATTATATGCGGCAAGTCATTAGTCCATGGTTCTCGCCTGGAAAAGGGTGGAGTGCCATCTCTAAATTGGGGAAGAGATCTTGCCCCATGTGGAGGAGTTCAAGTACCTCGGTGTCTTGTTCACGAGTGGGGGAAGAGTGGATCGTGAGATCGACGGGCGGATCGGTGCGGTGTCTTCAGTAATGCGGACGCTGTATCAATCCGTTGTGGTGAAGAAGGAGCTGAGCCGGAAGGCAAAGCTCTCAATTTACCGGTCGATCTACGTTTCCATCCTCACCTATGGTCATGAGCTTTGGGTTTTGACCGAAAGGACAAGGTCACGGGTACAAGCGGCCGAAATGAGTTTCCTCCGCCGGGTGGCGGGGCTCTCCCTTAGAGATAGGGTGAGAAGCTCTGTCATCCGGGACGAGCTCAAAGTAAAGCCGCTGCTCCTCCACATGGAGAGGAACCAGATGAGGTGGTTTAGGCATCTGATACAGTTTTCAGCCCTATCAATAAGTGTGTGAGTTATATTTAGGACTCAAACCATGATTGTGCTTCTTTATATTTGACTTTTCGAGTGAACAATGGCAGTTGAAGAGAGATGAGGAGGGTCCTGGAGCTCAGAAATCAGAGAATGTTACGCTAGCTGGATAGTTTTTATGGGCGTTTTAATGACTTAATAAACCTCGGAACATAACCCCTGAGAATGGTGGTTATCTGTTGTACTGCAATTTGCATTGGGCATCATGTCTGACCTTTTTTTTTAGAAATAAATCATTTTGTGCAGTTATTAGTCAATGTTAGTGATATTGTAGCGAATTATTGATCTTATTTCATGTGATACCTCTAGTTTCTTTTTTAAATCATGATATTTATTTCACATGAAGGATACTTAAGGATGGTTTGACAATACTTTCCCTTCGTCTGCAAAAATCAATATAAGACACAACACATGATGTATCGCTGACATTGACTATAGAAAATACAACCTTCCATCGGTCTATAGATAAACACTTTTGTAGTATCAAGCATTATTCATGTTCCCTAAAAATAGTCATTGTTTACCAAAACATATTAGATCTTTTGAAGACGCCAGTGTGGACGGTGCTGAGTGTGGGTGGTAGTGTGAGGAAGACCAAGATGCAATGGACGATCACTGCTGTTGCCTTTTGGGCCCTTCACTAACCATTCCAATTGTGGCCATAAATTATTAATTGTCCTGCAGACTTTGAATCCAAAACCATCTGCTTTGGAATGAGCTTGTGTGTAGACTCCTACGGTACAGTCCACAATATGGGAATTTGGAAAATGATCCAGGCCCTTGTAGATGTGTTTTGTGGCCCTAAATAAGATTTTGTTTGTGGCCCCATTTCGGTCTTTGATATTACTTGTGTAATACGCTAGGGGCTAGCTCGGGCTGACTGCAGCCTAGTGAGTATTGTACTACAGCAAGGGTGCCCACACATTGACTAATCAAAGGATGCGGGGGGGGGGGCTATTTTTGGTAGCTTCCCCCTTCAAAAACAGTACAACACGTAGATTTTTTTCAAAGAACTAGAAAATGCAATTTCAGTAGAAATGTCGCGTGAAGCCTGAAAAGCTAGAGCCGAACTGAAATGCTAACAGTTAGCATGCTGGCCAGATAGTGTCAAGTAACAAAAAAATATGAGCAAAATAAGCTAAAATTTTTTTTAAAAGCTACCATACGTTATACTTGTATAGCACTTTTCTACCTTCAAGGTACTCAAAGCGCTTTGACACTATTTCCACATTCACCCATATGGTGGGAGCTGCCATGCAAGGTGCCATGGCTCTATGGTTAAGAAGCACTGTGCTATAGTATCCCGCTAGAATCTAATATCATTTTAAAAGCCCCGGAAATGAGCACGATAAGAAAGTAATGTATCACACTTTATATTGTAGTGCATGGGTGTCAAACTCTGGCCCGCGGGCCAAATTTGGCGCGCCGTGTAATTTCACTTGACCCTTGAGGCGATATCAAATTAACACTAAAGCTGGCCCGCCGATTATATATTGCGGCGGTGCTGCGGTAACACCGCATTCACCGCTAATTCTAATACTTGCCAACCCTCCCGGGAGTCTTCCAAACTTCAGCGCCCCTTCGAAAAGAACAAATACACAGAACCCTTTGCAGCACTAACTCTTCCCGGACGCTACAAGGTGTGTGTGTGTGTGTGTGTGTGTGTGGGGGGGGGGGGTTTGGTGGTAGCGTGGGTGTATTTTGTAGCGTCCCGGAAGAGTTAGTGCTGCAAAGGATTCTGGGTATTTGTTCTGTTGTGTTTATGTTGTGTTACGGTGTGGATGTTCTCCCGAAATGTGTTTGTTATTCTAGTTTGGTGTGGATTCACAGTGTGGCGTGTATTTCTAACAGTGTTAAAGTTTTTTATACTGGCACCCTCAGTGTAACCTGTATCGCTGTTGATGAAGTATGCTTTGCATTCACTCGTGTGTGCATACAGAAGCCGCACATATCTTGTGACTGGCTCTGAACGATGTTAGAATGGGTGAAAAGCGGACGTGACAACAGCTCGTAGAGTACGTTAAAGGCAGTGAATTTAAGGCACGCCCCCAAGACTGTGGTGGACGAGATATAATGACTGATGAACACCTTCGTTCGATAATGAAGGTTGCCTCAGCTCAAAGCCTGAGCCCCGACATTAATGAACTGGCTTCCAAGAAAAGAGCATATCAGGTTAGATCAGTGTGTTGCAAACTGAGCAGTTTAAAGTCCTGAATGGTTGTTTTATTCATTGTTATTTTATTTTCAAATTTATTATCCTGTGGAAAAAGTTAATGTTGATATTTACCTCAGAAGGCTGCAAATAGAAAAGAGGCATTCAATTTTTATTTAAATTGTATTTGATATGCCATTGATATTTTTTAATTATTATTATTATTATTTGAAACTCGATTTTGCATGTCACTATAAAGTTATATAAGCCTTGCTTGTTCAATATTCAATGCAAAACTTGTTTGGGTCCCTATTAAAAGGTTAATTTGTTCAACCTTGGCCCGCGGCTTTGTTCAGTTTTAAATTTTGGCCCACTCTGTATTTGAGTTTGACACCCCTGTTGTAGTGTCTTCTGTGTGTGTTTTATTGCTTAATGCAAATGTAGCTGACCCATCGGTCCAAACCTAACCTAGAAAAATTACTAGTTTGTGAACCCGTTCTCAAACAGTGGCAATAAAGCTATTCTGATTCTGAATAAAATACAAATAAATAAATAAACAAATCTTGAATCTTGAATCCTAAAACGCAAACCTAAAATATTCGACTTGTATTTACCGAACTATAAAGCGCACCGGACTATAAGCCGCAGATATATACTAGAGATGTCCGATAATATCAGACTGCCGATATTATCGGCCGATAAATGCTTTAAAATGTAGTATCGGAAATTATCGGTATTGGTTCCAAATTATCGGTATCGGTTTCAAAAAGTAAAATTTATGACCTTTTAAAACGCCGCTGTGTACACGGACCTAGGGAGAAGTACAGAGCGCCAATAAACCTTAAAGGCACTGCCTTTGCGTGCCAGCCCAGTCACATAATATCTACGGCTTTTCACACACACAAGTGAATACAATTTATACTTGGTCAATAGCCATACAGGTCACACTGAGGGTGGCCGTATAAACAACTTTAACACTGTTACTAATATGCGCCACACTGTGAACCCACACCAAACAAGAATGACAAACACATTTTGGGAGAACATCCGCACCGTAACACAACATAAACACAACAGAACAAATACCCAGAACCCCTTGCAGCACTAACTCTTCCGGGACGCTACAATATACAACCCCCCGCTACCCCCTAGACCCCCACCCTATCCCGACCCCCCCAACCCCGCCCACCTCAACCTCTTCATGCTCTCTCAGGGAGCGCATGTCCCAAATTCCAAGCTGCTGTTTTGAGGCATGTTAAAAAAAATAATGCACTTTGTGACTTCAATAATAAATATGGCAGTGCCATGTTGGCATTTTTTTCCATAACTTGAGTTGATTTATTTTGGAAAACCTTGTTACATTGTTTAATGCATCCAGCGGGGCATCACAACAAAATTAGGCATAATAATGTGTTAATTCCACGACTGTATGTATCGGTTGATATCGGAATCGGAGTTGGACAATATCGGAATATCGGATATCGGCAAAAAAGCCATTAACGGACATCTCTACGATATACGTTGAGAAATGCGTTATTTACACAGAAAGATTTTGTAAATGTTTATTTACATACCTTAATGTTTCCGAATGGTGTCTGTAAAACGGATGATGAAACAAAACAGAAGTCATTGTCATGGACCCACTAGCTGCGGAAGCTAAATCAGCTAAACAGACTCAATAATTCCACAGTGACGTTTTGATGAATCTCCTGAGTAATTTGTAAAACTGAAACAATACAAATAGAATGCCATTGTAAGTTAATAATACTAACACAGTCCCTTGTGAATGTGTTGGCATATTAGCTAATGCTAACGACACTAGCTTAAATACATTACGATAACACATCCAAATATGCATGAAAACACTCCTACAGACATCACACATGGGACAGTTTAGTAAGTAAGAATTGTTTTAGTTATATTGCAAAACTTACAAACAAAGCTTGGAGTGATGAATAAAGAATCCATACAAATAGAAAGGCTATGGACGACTGGAAGACGGAATGGGACTTGTACAAACGTTTGTACTTCCGGTTCATAGCACTAAACAGAAGGAAATATTGTAGGCGTTCACCCCGCAACACCTGCAGTGAGTGGACTCGTCCAAAAGATGTCGCCACAGCACAAACAATAACACACCTTTTCAGTGTCCTTGCTTATGTTGAATTACAACTACAAACCCCGTTTCCATATGAGTTGGGAAATTGTGTTAGATGTAAATATAAACAGAATACAATGATTTGCAAATCCTTTTCAACCCATATTCAGTTGAATATGCTACAAAGACAACATATTTGATGTTCAAACTGATAAACTTTTTTTTTTTTTGCAAATAATCATTAACTTCAGAATTTGATGCCAGCAACACGAAACATAGAAGTTGGGAAAGGTGGCAATAAATACTGATAAAGTTGAGGAATGCTCATCAAACACTTATTTGGAACATCCCACAGGTGTGCAGGCTAATTGGGAACAGGTGGGTGCCATGATTGGGTATAAAAACAGCTTCCCAAAAAATGCTCAGTCTTTCACAAGAAAGGGTGGGGCGAGGTACACCCCTTTGTCCACAACTGTGTGAGCAAATAGTCAAACAGTTTAAGAACAACGTTTCTCAAAGTGCAATTGCAAGAAATTTAGGGATTTCAACATCTACGGTCCATAATATCATCAAAAGGTTCAGAGAATCTGGAGAAATCACTCCACGTAAGCGGCATGGCCGGAAACCAACATTGAATGACTTTTTTTTATTTAGATTTATTGGTCCCCTTGGGGAAATTCATTGTCACTGCCGTACATTTAAACAATAGACATTACACATCACAAAAAAAATAACAAAAGACATCATACATGACCAACACACATTTACAGGCTTGTCAGACAGGTCGGCCGGGCCTGATGTTAAGGGCGGCTGTAGCTGCAGGGAGAAGGCTTTTCCTGAGGCGGGCCCTCCGGAATTTGATAGTTCTGTACCTGCGCCCTGATGGTCCCGGACGATCCCTCAGATGGCAGTGTATCGAAAACCAACATCAATCTCTAAAGGATATCACCACATGGGCTCAGGAACACTTCAGAAAACCACTGTCAGTAACTACAGTTGGTCGCTACATCTGTAAGTGCAAGTTAAAGCTCTACTATGCAAAGCGAAAGCCATTTATCAACAACATCCAGAAACGGCGACAGCTTCTCTGGGCCCGAGATCCTCTAAGATGGACTCATGCAAAGTGGAAAAGTGTTCTGTGGTCTGACGAGTCCACATTTCAAATTATTTTTGGAAATATTTGACATCGTGTCATCCGGACCAAAGAGGAAGCGAACCATCCAGACTGTTATCGACGCAAAGTTCAAAAGCCAGCATCTGTGATGTATGGGGGTGCATTAGTGCCCAATGCATGGGTAACTTACACATCTGTGAAGGCACCATTAATGCTGAAAGGTACATACAGGTTTTGGAACAACATATGCTGCCATCTAAGCCCCGTCTTTTTCATGGACGCCCCTGCTTATTTCAGCAAGACAATGCCAAGCCACATTCAGCACGTGTTACAACAGCGTGGCTTTGTAAAAAAAAGAGTGCGGGTACTTTCCTGGCCCGCCTGCAGTCCAGACCTGTCTCCCATCGAAAATGTGTGCCGCATTATGAAGCGTAAAATACGACAGCGGAGACCCCGGACTGTTGAACGACTGAAGCTCTACATAAAACAAGAATGGGAAAGAATTCCACTTTCAAAGCTTCAACAATTAGTTTCCTCAGTTCCCAATCGTTTATTGAGTGTTGTTAAAAGAAAAGGTGATGTAACACAGTGGTGAACATGCCCTTTCCCAACTCCTTTGGCACGTGTTGCAGCCATTATTATTTGCAAAAAAAAAAATAAAGTTTATGAGTTTGAACATCAAATATCTTGTCTTTGTAGTGCATTCAATTGAATATGGGTTGAAAAGGATTTGCAAATCATTGTATTCCGTTTATATTTACATCTAACACAATTTCCCAACTCATATGGAAACGGTGTTTGTATTTGCATTATGGCTGTTAGCGAAGAAAAATCCACAAATTAGCCGCACCCTTTTATAAACCGCAGTGTTCAAAGCTTAGGGAAAAAGTAGAATTGACGGTACGTCTTTTTTTTTTTTTTAAGTATCTCAGACATAATCCTCCTGGTATCTGTCAGCGAACAAACGAATCAAAGTTCCTCCCTCGCTATAACATCTGTTCTTTTCCAAAGCCCGAGACGTCCATGTGAGGTCGAGGGCAAAGAGAAAAATAGGACATGTACAGTACATCCTGTTCTTTTTGTACTGTACAGTCCTGTACAGTATGTCTCTCACCACCACATATCCCCCCCCCACACTGTCAATTATGTTACATTAATTGTTGCATTAATTCAACATTAATGATGAAGCCCTTTTGCATACATTTGCAACTGCAGTTATATTGAGCTTTTTGTTGACTCTCCATGTTGCCTTCAATGACTGCTGATATGTATACACAAGTGTTTGGTTTGTGCTCAATAACGTTGACAGCCTCCTATTTCTTCATTCGTTGAAGTGGAATTAATGAACAAAGACAGAGATGTGTTGTCCGGTGTATACGCTGCATTTGTGGTTATATTTACAGTATGCCTTGGTCTCCACTGTGCACAGGTAAACAAGTAGCACATCCCACTGCAGTCATGGATGAGATGGACCTGCCCCAGATGAAGAAGGAGGTGGAGAGCCTCAAGTATCAGTTGGCCTTCAAAAGAGAGAAGTCCTCCAAAACAGTGACAGAGTGAGTTTCTATCCAAACAATAGCTCCTGATACAGTGGAACCGCTTCTGTTGCCAACCCGTCTATGTTGAACAACTTATTACCACAGTGTAGGGTTGTAATGGTACCAATATTTTGGTACCGGTACCAAAATGTATTTCGATACTTTTTGATACTTTTCTAAATAAAGGGCATTATTGGCTTTATTTTAACAAAAAATCTTACGGTACATTAAACATATGTTTATTATTGCAATTTTGTCCTTAAATAAAATAGTGAACATACAAGACAACTTGTCTTTTATTAGTAAGTAAACAAACAAAGGCTCCTAATTTGTCTGCTGACGTATGCAGTAACATATTGTGTCATTTATCATTCTATTATTTTGTCAACATTATTAAGGACAAGTCGTAGAACATTTATTATTAAACTACTTGTTCATTTACTGTTAATATCTGGTTATTTTCTGTTTTAACATTTTTTCTACCGTATTTCCTTGAATTAGCGCCGGGGCGGTAATTAATTTAAAACCTCTTCTCACTCCAGCGCTTACCAAAAGGCATGCGGTAAATTTAGGCCTGCGCTTATAAATTTGAGTGTGATGTAAGGATACCATCATGAAAAGCACATTTAATTAAAACAACGTTATTATGGTCTTACCTTTACTTATAAATGAAGTCCATGCGCCGCTCCTTCTGAACAAAAGCATCGATAACTTGTTTATAGAAGTCTTCCTTATCTTTCTTCAGTTTTAAAAGTCTCTGTCTCGATGGAGATCTTCCTTTAATTATTACCTCCTGCTTCGATTGAAAGTCCAGTTTAGAAAACTGTTGTTGTCACTTCTTCTGCAGCCGAGTAGTCGCAAGAATGATTCCTGGGATCACTAGCCCTCTACTACCATGAGGCGGGAGTCATTTAATGACTCATATTTGACACACGCATCTATATTAATAAAACATTTTTACTGTTCTTTTTAGCATATTCAATAGCTTGGACCTTAAATCCTACTGAATAGCTCTTTATCTTCTTCCCTGAAGATAAAGAGCTGTGATTTTAAATTATTGAAATTAGCCTCCTGCATTTTGGAAAATGATGCCTTGAAAGGTGAATTGTCACCCGTGACGTGACGAGTTTGACCCGACGGTAAAACGAGGCATATGCTAATTATTCTGCGAAACGAGTTTGACCCGGCGGTAAAACGAGACATGCGCTAATTATTTTGCTAAACAAGTTTGACCCGGCAGTAATTCTAAGCATGCGCTAATTATTTTGCGAAACGAGTTTGACCCGGCGGTAAAACGAGGCATGCGGATAATATGTACCCTGCGGCAATTCAAGGAAATACGGTATCTACACTTCTGTTAAAATGTAATAATCACTTATTTTTCTGTTGTTTGGATGCTTTACCTTAGTTTTGGATGATACCAGAAATTTGGGTATCAATCCGATACCAAGTAGTTACAGGATCATACATTGGTCATAATGTAAGTCCTCGTTTGTCCAGGGACATATTTCCTGAGTTTATAAACATATGAATTTTTTAAAAATGAAAAGATTTTGTGATGCAAAAACATATTGATGTAACCATACTTTGACACGAAAAAGGAGAGGTGAGCTATTTGTGTTTATTACAAATAGTACTTTATTTACAAAGCAGAGCTACACTCAAACAGAGCTGCCATTTTCTTTGTTCATTTGTGGCAATGTCAATAAATAGAAGCATAAAGTTTGAATTGTTATAAAAATAGACAGAAGGCGCAGATAAAAAAAAAAAAAAGTCAAGGTTGCATCACGAAGGGCATCTTGTGTAAAAACAAAGACAAATCAACTCACTCAGACAAATTGACTCACAAAAATCTATTATAAAACATGTTCCTTGGCTCTGGATGCGTAATGACAGCAGAACGGCGCAACAACACAACCGTAACATCAACTCTGGCGAGTGTTGCACACACACACACACACACACACACACACTCACACACACACACACACACGCACACACACACACACACACACACACACACACACACACACACACACACACACACACACACACACGCACACACACACATTCTTGTATTTGTTACCTTTTTGAGACCTCTGAAAAATGCCTACCTCTTTAGGACCACCCTTTCCAGATGTATAAAGATTTGTATTTACAACATTAATAATATATACATATTATGCAAGTATAAAAAAGGTAAGCGTTTAGTAAAATTGTTTTATGTTTTGTTTGTAATTGGTTTTTAATCTTCATTATTTACTTCAAGTTATTACAGTATGTCTCTTTATTAAGGGTGTAACGGTATGCAAAAATTTCGGTTCGGTACGTACCTCGGTTTAGAGGTCGCGGTTCGGTTCATTTTCGGTACAGAAAGAATACAACAAAATATAAATTTTTTGGTTATTTATTTACCAAATTTGTAAACAATGGCTTTATCCTTTTAACATTGGGAACACTATAATAATTCCGGCCAAAAATAAAAATAGCTGTGTGTGTGATGGATGTGAGCCACCACTAGGCTGATCAGTGCAACAGCAGGCAGTCATGAATGCTAAGCATAACAATAACATACATATACACACAGGGTCCATTGCCAGGGTTAATGTGGTCAACATATATCATACTTGCCAACCCTCCCGGATTTTCCGGGAGACTCCCGAAATTCAGCGCCTCTCCCGAAAACCTCCCGGGACAAATTTTCTCCCGAAAATCTCCCAAAATTCAGGCGGACCTGAGTGACGTGTCGACAGCCTGTTTTCACGTCCGCTTTCCCACAATATAAACAGCATGCCTGCCCAATCACGTTATAACTGTAGAATGATCGAGGGCGAGTTCTTGGTTTCTTATGTGGGTTTATTGTTTCATTAACGTCCTCCCAGCGCGGCAACAACACACAACAACAGCAGTCACGTTTTCGTCTACCGTAAAGCAGTTCGACTGCCGTAAACAGCAATTTTGTGACACTCTTAAACAGGACAATACTGCCATCTACTGTACATGCATATGTGACAATAACATATACGGCTTTTAGAGAGTGCAGTGCATAACTGCGCACACAACAAGGAGACGAAGCAGAATGCATCATCAGAGAGGGTGTTCAGCATGGTTAGAAAAATAGTGACAGAGAATAGAAGGATGGACAATTCAACCCTTAACTCAACAATGAGTAGATGAGTGTTATGTGTGTGTATATGTGTAAATAAATGAACACTGAAATTCAAGTATTTCTCTTATTTTTTTCATATATATATATATATATATATGTATATATATATGTATATATATATATATATATATATATATATATATATATATATATATATATATATATATATAATAAGATAAATATATATATATATATATATATATATATATATATATATATATATATATATATATATATATATATATATAAAAAGCTAGAATTCACTGAAAGTCAAGTATTTCTTATATATATATATATATATATATATATATATATATATATATATATATATATATATATATATATATATATATATATATATATATGTATATATATATATATATATATATATATATGAAATACTTGACTTGGTGAATTCTAGCTGTAAATATACTCCTCCCCTCTTAATCACGCCCCGCCCCCGCCCCCACCAACCACGTCCCCCCTCCCGAAATCGGAGGTCTCAAGGTTGGCAAGTATGACGTATATCAAATAAAAACTAAATAAGATAAGGCTCAGAATGGTTTCTTAACAAAACCTTTCTACATATAAAGTGCTTTTTTTGATTGATTGATTTATTGAGACTTTTATTAGTAGATTGTACAGTACAGTACATATTCCGTACAATTGACCACTAAATGTTAACACCCGAATACGTTTTTCAACTTGTTTAAGTCGGGGTCCACGTTAATCAACATTAAACTGCCTCAAGTTGTTGCTCAGAT
The DNA here is from genome assembly GCF_033978685.3 of Nerophis lumbriciformis. NCBI lineage: Eukaryota > Metazoa > Chordata > Actinopteri > Syngnathiformes > Syngnathidae > Nerophis > Nerophis lumbriciformis. The sequence goes on along the minus strand of NC_084569.2, from coordinate 30,949,308 downwards.
TAAATAAAATGACACAACTTTTCTTCTGCATATAAAAAGTGCAACATTAAACAGTTTCAAGTCAACTCAGCCTCAGATTAACTTTTCTTTACCCCCCCCAGCCTTTAACCCTGGTGACTTTCACTTAATCTTCATGTTTTTTGCCAGAAAAATCAGTTTATCCACATTGTCTGCAGAAAGTAGAAGTGGGTCAAAATCTAGTTTTTAATGCAATATGGTCTTAAATCTGCTGCTATAAAAACATTTGTTATTGCTTTAGCCCTGCCTGACTCGCCGAGGAGAGGCTGCTTGAATGCGGTGTTTGCACCACGCTCGTCTTTTTCTTCGTTGAAGGGATGTTCACTTGGAGGGTGGTGACGCTTGAAATGGGTTAGCATGTTTGACGTGTTGCCAGAAGCATACCCTACCGCTGCTGAACAATGTCGGCAAACCGCTTTCGCTTTGTTGTCGTAGCCCGGTCGCTGCTAGCACGCGGTGTGTTGCGCCTCGGTGTGCATTGTTTACACAACGTGCGTTACGCTACTTAATATGTCCGTGTGGAAACTGGTTCGGTACACCCCCGAACCGAACCGAAACCCCCGTACCGAAACGGTTCAATACAAATACACGTACCGTTACACCCTTACTCTTTATACATATATATATATATATATATATATATATATTTTTTTTTAAAGGGACAAGTGGTAGAAAATGAAATATTAATATACTTGTTTATTTACTGTTAAATATCTGGTTATTTTCTGTTTTAACATGTTCTATCTACACTTCTGTTAAAATTAGGGATGTCCGATAATGGCTTTTTTGCCGATATCCGATATTCCGATATTATCCAACTCTTTAATTACCGATACCGATATCAACTGATACCGATATCAACCAATATATACAGTCGTGGAATTAACACATTATTATGCCTAATTTGGACAACCAGGTATGGTGAAGATAAGGTACTTTTAAAAAAAAATTAATAAAATAAAATAAGATAAATAAATTAAAAACATTTTCTTGAATAAAAAAGAAAGTAAAACAATATAACAATATTTTCTACCGCTTAAAAAGTTTAGGAATAATTTTTACTAGGGATGTCCGATAATGGCTTTTTTGCCGATATCCAATATTCCGATATTGTCTAACTCTTAATTACCGATACCGATATCAACCGATATATACAGTCGTGGAATTAACACATTATTATGCCTAATTTGGACAACCAGGTATGGTGAAGATAAGGTACTTTTTTTTTTTTAAATTAATAAAATAAAATAAGATAAATAAATTAAAAACATTTTCTTGAATAAAAAAGAAAGTAAAACAATATAACAATATTTTCTCCCGCTTAAAAAGTATAGGAATCATTTTTACTAGGGATGTCCGATAATGGCTTTTTTGCCGATATCCAATATTCCGATATTGTCCAACTCTTAATTACCGATACCGATATCAACCGATATATACAGTCGTGGAATTAACACATTATTATGCCTAATTTGGACAACCAGGTATGGTGAAGATAAGGTACTTTTTTTTTTTTTAATTAATAAAATAAAATAAGATAAATAAATTAAAAACATTTTCTTGAATAAAAAAGAAAGTAAAACAATATAACAATATTTTCTCCCGCTTAAAAAGTATAGGAATCATTTTTACTAGGGATGTCCGATAATGGCTTTTTTGCCGATATCCAATATTCCGATATTGTCCAACTGTTAATTACCGATACCGATATCAACCGATATATACAGTCGTGGAATTAACACATTATTATGCCTAATTTGGACAACCAGGTATGGTGAAGATAAGGTACTTTTTTTTTTAATTAATAAAATAAAATAAGATAAATAAATTAAAAACATTTTCTTGAATAAAAAAGAAAGTAAAACAATATAACAATATTTTCTACCGCTTAAAAAGTATAGGAATCATTTTTACTAGGGATGTCCGATAATGGCTTTTTTGCCGATATCCAATATTCCGATATTGTTCAACTCTTAATTACCGATACCGATATCAACCGATATATACAGTCGTGGAATTAACACATTATTATGCCTAATTTGGACAACCAGGTATGGTGAAGATAAGGTACTTTTTTTTTTTAATTAATAAAATAAAATAAGATAAATAAATTAAAAACATTTTCTTGAATAAAAATGAAAGTAAAACAATATAAAAACAGTTACATAGAAACTAGTAATTAATGAAAATGAGTAAAATTAACTGTTAAAGGTTAGTACTATTAGTGGACCAGCAGCACGCACAATCATGTGTGCTTACGGACTGTATCCCTTGCAGACTGTATTGATATATATTGATATATAATGTAGGAACCAGAATATTAATAACAGAAAGAAACAACCCTTTTGTGTGAATGAGTGTGAATGAGTGTAAATGGGGGAGGGAGGTTTTTTGGGTTGGTGCACTATTTGTAAGTGTATCTTGTGTTTTCTATGTTGATTTAATAAAAAAAAAAAAAAAAAAACGATACCGATAAAAAAAACAAACGATACCGATAATTTCCGATATTACATTTTAACGCATTTATCGGCCGATAATATCGGCAGGCCGATATTATCGGACATCTCTAGTTAAAATGTAATAATCACTTATTCTTCTGTTGTTTGGATGCTTCAATCCGATTCCAAGTAGTTACAGGATCATACATTGGTCATATTCAAAGCCCTCATGTATCCAGGGACATATTTCCTGAGTTTATAAACATAATATACTTTTTTTTTTAAACTAAAAAATATTTTGTGGTGCTAAAAAATATCGATGTCATCATAGTAGTATCGACTAGATACACTCCTGTACTTGGTATCATTACAGTGGATGTCAGGTGTAGATCCACCAATGGCGTTTGTTTACATTGTGATGCCGGTGAGCTATTGTATGTGTGGTGAAGCATGTTTAGCTATTCCTCGTCCTGCAGTGATAATGATACTTGTAAGAAACGTACTTTATTTGTCGCCATGGAGACGAGGATTAGTGATTTAGAAGTAGCTAAAACACTGCAGACTGGCCATATCTTAAAGCACCTCTTCCTGAGGGCGTTTCAGTGTTATAACTTCACCTTTATCTTTAGTTTTTAGGCCAAAATGCGTCGGTTCTCCCTTTTCTGTCTGCTTGTAAGTACTCCGTGATTGTGCGCTGCCGAACATGCTCCTCTGCTCGTAAAACCAGCAATGTCACGACGTGACGACGTGCTGTCATGCCCGTTAAAGAAAAAGGCTGGGGGTGGGAACCGGTACTATTTAGAGGCAGCATCGTACCGAATATGATTCATTAGTATTGCGGTACTTTACTAGTACCGATATACTGTACAACCCCACACACAAAAGTAATCCGATTACTCGTTAGTAGAAAACTGGTAAGCGGTGACTTCTACTCATTGCTTCCTTGCCTTATATGGAGAAGCACACAGAGGATTGATTGTGGCAACCAAGTGGCTGTGGAATTTCAAAAATGTTTTCTGTCTCTCCAAAGTTTGGTGAAGTGGATAGAGGACGGCGTCCCTGAGGATCCTTTCTTGAACCCCGAGCTAATGAAGAACAACCCGTGGGTGGAGAAAGGAAAGTGCATCCTTCTGTAGGAGGATGCGACCGGCCTGACGTTCCCTTCCCTGACCCCAGGACCTCTCAGCATGAATGTACAACACACGCCCCGACAAGGCCTCACCGAACACACTTTTGCCTGACTTTCACTCAGTCAATGTACGCCATCGGTACTCCACCTCGTCCGCCAATACCACGACTCTACTGCGCTTTTGCAATTACCAACGACACGCTTTCTTCCAATTCACGGGTGATGGGCGACATCTTCATGGTTCACTCAGCTCAATACAGGCGTTTCTTACCAACTCTTTGTATTCTCCCAAATAAACTGTTTAATTAGGTGGTTGACATAACAATGCCTTAAAGTCGCTCATGGTCATGATGCATTCAGATAACATTTGAAGACATTGTGACTTCTTTTTCTTAAATACATTTAAATGACTACTTGTACACCACGGATGTTTACACCTCTGGCCATTTAAGAGTCACAACGTCTTATGTATTTAAAGACACTTTGTTTCAGGTCACAAAGCGTTTAAAAAACCCTCTTTATCTCAGACATTTTTGTCAGTTTATGTTGCAAACATGAATCTAAAATGAAAAAAAGCGGGCTGATATTGCGTGGTACGACTCGAAACACGCCTGGGCTTGAACCCACAGCTCCCGTCTGACTGCGAGTTGAGCATGCGAGCCGGCTCATTGACCGGCGGGGCTCTTGAGGTGTTGGGGAGTGTGGTTTACTTTTGGTGGTAGCACACAGCTTAGCTGTTAGACGTACCTATTAACCCGCCCGTTCTTTCCACCCAGCAATATCGACGTAACACATCCTGTAGACAGTGAAGTCAGGCCTTCACAATAAAGCACGGCAGTAAAAATGAACAGAGTTTTCCGGAAAATTTCCCTTATTTTCACACTTATTTTGAAATATAAATTGCAATATCGACGTAACACATCCTGTAGACGGCGAAGTCAGGCCTTCACAATAAAGCACAAAAGTAAAAATTAACAGAGTTTTCCGTAAAATTTCCCTTATTTTCACCTTTATTTTGAAATAAACATTATACAGTATGTATTTTAACTTTCATGGGGTAAAAAAATCCTCTTGGGCAACATTGGCGTAACGTATACTATAGCCAGTGAAGTCAGGGCTTCACAATAAAGCACGGCAGTAAAAATGAACAGAGCTTTCCTGAAAATTTCCCTTATTTTCACCTTTATTTTGAAATAAAAGTCAGGCCTTCACATAAAGCATGTCAGTAAAAAAAAAACATAAATTTGCTGTAATTTCTACCCTTATTTACCCATTTATTATTTTGAAATGCAAATGATACAGGAAATAAAATCCTCTCGGGCACCATCGGCATAACACATCCTGTAGCCACTAAAGTCAGGCCTTCAGAATAAAGCAAGGCAGTGAAAATAACCACAGAGTTTTCGGGAAAATTTCCCTTGTTTTCACCTTTATTTTGAAATAAAAATTATATGTATTTTAACTTTCATGAAAAAAAAAAAATCCTCTTGGGCAACATTGGCGTAACATATCCTTTAACCAGTGAAGTCAAGCTTTCAAAATAAAGCACGGCAGGAAAATTACCACAGTGGAAAGACCAAAATGTTCTGGAAAATGTCCCTTATTTTCATAATTATGCCTATAATATTTATTATGACTTTCATGGAGAAAAAAAGTATCTTGAGCAACATTGGCATGACATGTTATAGTTAGTAAAGTCAGGCCTTCAAAATAAAGCATGTCAGTAAAATAACCACAGAGGAAAAAATGGAAATTTTCCGGAATTTTTACCCTTATTTACCCCTTTATTATTTTGAAATGCAATTGATACAGGAAATAAAATACTCTCGGGCACCATCGGCATAACGCATCCTGTAGCCACTAAAGTCAGGCCTTCAGAATAAAGCGAGGCAGTGAAAATAACCAGAGTTTTCCGGAAAATTCCCCTTATATGAAATGAAAATTCTATGTATTTTAACTTTCATGAAAAAAAAAAAATCCTATTGGGCAACATTGGCGTAACATATACTGTAGCCAGTAAAGTTTGGCCTTGAAAATAAAGCAAGCCAGTAAAAAAAAAAAAAAAATGGAAAGACCTACACTTTCCTTATTTCCCCCCTTTGTTTTTTTAAAGACAATAATATGTATTTTAACTTTCATCAAACTCCAGCACCCCCCGCCATCCCGAGAGGGACAATCGGTAGAAAAATGGATGGACGGATGGAAAAAACATTCTGTAGCCAGTGAAGTCAGGCCTTCACAATAAAACAACCACGTGGAAAGACCTAAATTTCCCTAATTTTACGGAAATGTTCCATTATTTTGAAATGGAAATTATATTTATTTTAACTTTCATGAAGAAAAAAAATCATTGGCGTAACACATCCTGTAGCCAGTAAAATCAGGCCTTCAAAATAAGGCCCGCGGGTAACGTAACCAAAGTGGAAAGACCGGAATTTTGCTTATTTTTCCTTAATTTCTCGGAAAATTCCCTTTATTTTCCCCGTTATTATGTTGAAATGCAAATATTGACAGGTATGAGCTAAGCTAGCGTACAAGACAAAAAAAATTCCCTGCCTAGAATATTTGACCAAACGACAACATCCTTCCCCCGCACTTAAAAGTTGCTAATGTTTAGACACGTTTTACAGCTTTGCTTTTGAAGCATGTTTTTCCTATTTACCATAACTTGGCATGTTGTTGTTCTTTAGTGTCATTAGACCGGAGTGTGTGTGTTTGTTGTTGCTCCCGCTCTCTGGAGGGGTTTTTACTTCCCCAACCCCCTTCCTTACTGACACTCCCTAGGGACCACGCAAACACACAATCATTGTACAAACACTCTCTAGACCCCTTTGACTTATGAATCACTTGCTTTATTTATTTTATTTATTTATTTATTAGAACTCTTTTCATGTGATACGTTTCTGTCCCCATATTTATTCCGATTATTGCGTCTACAAATGCAACACTTTGTCAGATCAACAACTGCCTTGGACACAGTTCCCTTAAAACCAGACTGTCAATATTTGGAGGTGTGAACACTGCATGAGTTGAACATGGCAGGTGGTCACACACACACACACACACACACACACACACACACACACACACACACACACACACACACACGCTGCTTGGTAGGAAAGGTGATGAAGTAGGACGACATGGGGAACCTCACGTCATCTCAGTACTGTAATGACTCTCATTATATTGCCCCCCCCACACCCCCCACACCCCCCAAGGCTTATTCTGTTATTGGGTGACTTTTGTACACTGCAGATATTTAAATGAACTTATCTTAGTTGCTCTATGACGTGCTAATGAATTCATGTCTGCCAACTCATCAAACATGCATAGAACAGCACTTCTGCTCCTTGGAAACATTTGACCACTCAGATACTGCTTGTTCCCTTTCATTCAGGTCTTTGTGTCCTCAGTCCCTCACACCTGGACTGTCCTGGTTGTCTTAGAAGACGTTACGCCTCTCATCCGGCTAGATAGGACGGCTCTAGTCTGACTGTTGTCTGATTACATAGGACATCTGTAGTCTGACTACATAGGTCAGCTCCAGTATGACTGTTGTCTGACAAGATAGGACAGCTCTAGTCTGACTAAATAGGAGAGTGCCAGTGTGACTATTGTCTGACTAGATAGAACATCTGTAGTCTGACTACATAGGTCAGCTCCAGTCTGACTATTGTCTAACTAGATAGGTCAGCCCCAGTCTGACTGTTGTCTGACAAGATAGGACGGCTCTAGTCTGACTATTGTCTGACTAGATAGGAGAGTGCCAGTGTGACTATTGTCTGACTAGATAGAACATCTGTAGTCTGACTACAAAGGTCAGCCTCAGTCTGACTGTTGTATGACAAGATAGGACAGCTCTAGTCTGACTTGTCTGACGAGATGGAACATCTCTAGTCCGACTATTGTCTGACTAGATAGTGGCCTAGTGGTTAGAGTGTCCGCCCTGAGATCGGTAGGTTGTGAGTTCAAACCCCGGCCGAGTCATACCAAAGACTATAAAAATGGGACCCATTACCTCCCTGCTTGGCACTCAGCATCAAGGGTTGGAATTGGGGGTTAAATCACCAAAATGATTCCCGGGCGCGGCCACCGCTGCTGCCCACTGCTCCCCTCACCTCCCAGGGGGTGATCAAGGGTGATGGGTCAAATGCAGAGAATAATCTCGCCACACCTAGTGTGTGTGTGACAATCATTGGTACTTTAACTTTAACTTTAACATCTGTAGTCTGACTACATAGGTCAGCCCCAGTCTGACTGTTGTCTGACAAGATAGGACAGCTCTAGTCTGACTTGTCTGACTAGATAGAACAGCTGTAGTCTGACTAGATAGGACAGCTCTAGTCTGACTATTGTCTGACTAGATAGAACATCTGTAGTCTGACTAGATAGGTCAGCCCCAGTCTGACTGTTGTCTGACAAGATAGAACATCTCTAGTCTGACTAGATAGGTCAGCCCCAGTCTGACTGTTGTCTGACAAGATAGGACGGTGCTAGTGTGACTATTGTCTGACTAGATAGGAGAGTGCCAGTGTGACTATTGTCTGACTAGATAGAACATCTGTAGTGTGACTACATACGTCAGCTCCAGTCTGATTATTGTCTGACTAGATAGGCCAGCCCCAGTCTGACTGTTGTCTGACAAGATAGGACGGCTCTAGTATGACTATTGTCTGACTAGTTAGGACAGTGCCAGTGTGACTATTGTCTGACTAGATAGAACATCTGTAGTCTGACTACATAGGTCAGCCCCAGTCTGACTGTTGTCTAACAAGATAGAACATCTCTAGTCTGACTTGTCTGACTAGATAGATCAGCTGTAGTCTGACTATAGACCAGCTCTAGTCTGACTAGATAGACCAGCTCTAGTCTGACTATTGTCTGACTAGATAGAACACCTGTAGTTTGACTAGATAGGTCAGCCCCAGTCTGACTGTAGTCTGACAAGATAGTACATCTCTCGTCTGACTAGATAGGTCAGCCCCAGTCTGACTAGTTAGGTCAGCCCCAGTCTGACTGTTGTCTGACAAGATAGTACGGCTCTAGTCTGACTATTGTCTGACTAGATAGGAGAGGGCCAGTGTGACTATTGTCTGACTAGATAGTACACCTGTAGTCTGACTACATAGGTCAGCCCCAGTCTGACTGTAGTCTGACAAGATAGTACATCTCTCGTCTGACTAGATAGGTCAGCCCCAGTCTGACTAGATAGGTCAGCCCCAGTCTGACTGTTGTCTGACAAGATAGTACGGCACTAGTCTGACTATTGTCTGACTAGATAGGAGAGGGCCAGTGTGACTATTGTCTGACTAGATAGAGCATCTGTAGTCTGACTACATAGGTCAGCTCCAGTCTGACTATTGTCTGACTAGATAGGCCAGCCCCAGTCTGACTGTTGTCTGACAAGATAGGACGGCACTAGTCTGACTATTGTCTGACTAGTTAGGACAGTGCCAGTGTGACTATTGTCTGACTAGATAGAAAAACTGTAGTCTGACTACATAGGTCAGCCCCAGGCTGACTGTTGTCTGACAAGATAGGCCAGCTCTAGACTGACTTGTCTGACTAGATGGAACATCTCCAGTCTGACTATTGTCTGATTAGATAGGACATCTGTAGTCTGACTACATAGGTCAGCCCCAGTCTGACTGTTGTCTGACAAGATAGGACGGCGCTAGTGTGACTATTGTCTGACTAGATAGAGCATCTGTAGTCTGACTACATAGGTCAGCTCCAGTCTGACTATTGTCTAACTAGATAGGTCAGCCCCAGTCTGACTGTTGTCTGACAAGATAGGACGGCGCTAGTCTGACTATTGTCTGACTAGATAGAACATCTGTAGTCTGACTACATAGGTCAGCTCCAGTCTGACTATTGTCTAACTAGATAGGTCAGCCCCAGTCTGACTGTTGTCTGACAAGATAGGACGGCGCTAGTCTGACTATTGTCTGACTAGATAGGAGAGTGCCAGTGTGACTATTGTCTGACTAGATAGACATCTGTAGTCTGACTACATAGGTCAGCCCCAGTCTGACTGTTGTCTGACAAGATAGGCCAGCTCTAGTCTGACTTGTCTGACTAGATGGAACATCTCTAGTCTGACTATTGTCTGACTAGATAGGACATCTGTAGTCTGACTACATAGGTCAGCCCCAGTCTGACTGTTGTCTAACAAGATAGAACATCTCTAGTCTGACTTGTCTGACTAGATAGAACATCTGTAGTCTGACTAGATAGGTCAACCCCAGTCTGGCTTTTGTCTGACAAGATACAACATCTCTAGTCTGACTAGATAGGTCAGCCCCAGTCTGACTGTTGTCTGACAAGATAGGACGGCTCTAGTCTGACTATTGTCTGACTAGATAGGAGAGTGCCAGTGTGACTATTGTCTGACTAGATAGAACAACTGTAGTCTGACTACATAGGTCAGCTCGAGTCTGACTATTGTCTGACGAGATAGGTCAGCCCCAGTCTGACTGTTGTCTGACAAGATAGGACGGCTCTAGTCTGACTATTGTCTGACTGGATAGGAGAGTGCCAGTGTGACTATTGTCTGACTAGATAGAAAATCTGTAGTCTGACTACAAAGGTCAGCCCCAGTCTGACTGTTGTCTGACAAGATAGGGCAGCACTAGTCTGACTTGTCTGACTAGATGGAACATCTCTAGTCCGACTATTGTCTGACTAGATAGAACATCTGTAGTCTGACTACAAAGGTCAGCCCCAGTCTGACTGTTGTCTGACAAGATAGGACAGCTCTAGTCTGACTTGTCTTTAGTCTAATATCATCTGACTAGGTAGTACAGATGTAATCTTACTATCGCCTGACTAGATAGGACAGTTTTAAACTGACTAGATAGGACAGCTGCAGTCTGACTATCGCCTGACTAGATAGGACAGCTTTAATCTGACTAGATAGGACAGCTCTAATCTAATATTGTCTGACTAATCAGGACAGCTCTAGTCTGACTATTGTCTGACTAGATACGGCAGCTTTAGTCTAATATCATCTGACTAGATAGTACAGATGTAATCTTACTATCGCCTGACTAGATAGAACAGCTTTAATCTGACTAGATAGGGCAGCTGCAGGCTGCCTATGGTCTGACTAGATAAGACAGCTGTAGCAAAGTCATGAACATCTTCTAAGACAACCTAAGCAGCAGGGGTGTGAATCTTACATCAATCCACGATTCATTTCAATTCCGATTGGCGTGACGATTGCATTCAGGATCCATTCTGGATTGAACAAGATTCTCCATTCCAGCCCATTACTTGCTAGTAAACTTGTAGAAATGGATTCCAGCAGCCTCACTAAACCGCCCACTACGTAACGTTCTACTTTTGGTTTCATGTTGTTCCAATTCCAGCTGCTCGTGTCCAAGTGTAGCCAAGTGACGTCTTGCTGCTCGGTGCATGACAAAATACTCGGAAAGTGCAAAAAGTGTCTGAGCTGCTTCCTGTTTGTCGCTTTTCCAGGGACCTATGTGCTAAAACATGGATGTTTGGTTGCTACTCCAACATTTGAACTGAACACAACACTGCAAACGCCTCTAATGCTGTTTGTTTGACACGCTTTGTCTTTCTTCCGTACGACTCTTCAGTTACTTTTCATATAACCTGCAAGTGTGTGTGTGTGTGTGTGTGTGTGTGTGTGTGTGTGTGTGTGTGTGTGTGTGTGTGTGTGTGTGTGTGTGTGTGATGTTTCTTCGATTGCAACGTCAGCATTAACCCGTGCAATTCCGCCTCGTTAGCAGCAATTCCCTTGTGAGAGTGCTGGGGAGTTCCTATTATGCATCGTGTGTAAAGAAGACAAGCAATAAATTCAAGATCATTTTGTATTGGATTTTTTGCAAAAACATTTATCTTAATAAAGTAGAAGATTTTGAAAAAGGCGTTGTCGTGTCATTTGTATGAACAAGTGTTTTCTCCTTTTTTTTCTCCCCACATGACAAAAACATGCTAGTTTATTAAAGTGTCCATATAGGTGTGAATGTTACGGAGCCCCTAAAGGGACATGGGGGAATTTTTTTTATATTTTTCTAGACATGTATCTTGTGTGCACGAGAAACTTTTTAAAGTTATAAAAAAAAAAAGTTATAATTTTCGTGCGCACGAGAAACGAGATACATGTCTAAAAAAAATACAAATAAAAAAATAATAATAATACAATTATTAAAAAATATATATATATATATATTTTTTTATAACTATAAAAAGTATTTCGTGCGTACGAAAAACTATCTCGTGCGCACGAGATACATGTCTAAAAAAAATAAAAATAAATTATACCTTTTTTTTTAATTTAGACATGTATCTCGTGCACACAAGAAAGTTTCTCGTGCGCACGAGATACATGTCTAAAAAAATAATAATAATAATAATTTAAAAAATTGTTTTAATTTTTTTATAACTTTATAAAAAGTTTACCGAAAAATACGGTAAATAAAAACTTCTCCCTATCAACGTATTATGGATACGGCAACAGCAGAAGTCACACTGATTTGCAGGTGTGTACCGTATTTTTTCGGACTATAAGTCGCAGTTTTTTTCATAGTTTGGCCGGGGGTGCGACTTATACTCAGGAGCGACTTATGTGTGAAATTATTAACACATTAGCGTAAAATATCAAATAATATTATTTAGCTCATTCACGTAAGAGACTAGACGTATAAGACTTAGCGATTAGGAGTGACAGATTGTTTGGTAAACGTATAGCATGTTCTATATGTTATAGTTATTTGAATGACTCTTACCATAATATGTTACGTTAACATACCAGGCACGTTCTCAGTTGATTATTTATGCCTCATATAACGTACACTTATTCAGCCTGTTGTTCACTATTCTTTATTAATTTTAAATTGCCTTTCAAATGTCTATTCTTGGTGTTAGTTTTATCAAATAAATTTCCCCCAAAAATGCGACTTATATATGTTTTTTTCCTTCTTTATTATGCATTTTCGGCCGGTGCGAATTATACTCCGGAGCGACTTATACTCCGAAAAATACGGTACACGATGAGTCGGGTGCTTCTTGACCTCCGCGGCGGAGGCTCTGTCGAACCCCTAGGGTTCGATCGAACCCAGATTAAGAACCACTGCTTTAGAGGTTAAACCCAGCCAACCAAGATTACGATACACGTACAAATATGCATGTACAACTCCTACAGACATCACACATGGGACGGTTTAGTGAGTATACAAAGTTGTAGTTATATTGTAAAACTTACAAACGTTCCTCGGAGTGATGAAGAATCCATTCGAGTAGGAAACGCTATGGACGGCTAGAAGACTGAACGGCACTCTACTTCCGCTTGAGAGCACTACCGGGAAATGGAAGGACACCGCAGCACCTGCCGTGAACGAGCTCGTCCAAAAGATGGCGCCATAGCATCAACAATAAAACGCATTCTCAGTGTATTTGCTTGGTTATTTTTTTTGCTTTTTATTTTGCAAAGAAAAATTAATGAATTTGCCACACCGTTTGTTTAAGTGTAGGAAAAAGAGTAGCGACTAGTCCGTAATTTACGGTAAAAATTTGAGATGTCCGATATTATCGGCCGATAAATGCTTTAAAATGTAATATCGGAAATTATCGGTATGGGTTTTTTTTTAACGGTGTCGTTTTTATTTATTTTTATTTTTTATTTTTTATTAAATCAACATAAAAAACACAAGATACACTTACAATTAGTGCACCACCCCAAAAAACCTCCCTCCCCCCATAAAAGGGTTGTTTCTTTCTGTTATTAATATTCTGGTTCCTACATTATATATCAATATATATCAATACAGTCTGCAAGGGATACAGTCCGTAAGCACACATGATTGTGCGTGCTGCTGGTCCACTAATAGTACTAACCTTTAACAGTTCATTTTACTAATTTTCATTCATTACTAGTTTCTATGTAACTGTTTTTATATTGTTTTACTTTCTTTTTTATTCAAGAAAATGTTTTAATTTATTTATCTTATTTTATTTTAATTAATTTTTTTTAAAAGGACCTTATCTTCACCATACCTGGTTGTCCAAATTAGGCATAATAATGTGTTAATTCCACGACTGTATATATCGGTATCGGTTGATATCGGTATCGGTAATTAAGAGTTGGACAATATCGGAATATCGGACATCGGCAAAAAAGCCATTATCGGACATCCCTAGTGAAAATTATTTCTATACTTTTTAAGCGGTAGAAAATGGATGGAACTTAAATTGGATTTAATGCATGTTCTGTACTAAACCAAATTCATCGGAAGGAAATTGTAACATCGGTGACCCCAGAGACGCAGAGGCAGCAGTCGGTAAGTAAAACAGTATTTAATGAACAAAGGAAAAAAAGATTCAGGAGGAACAGTGTGGTTTTCGTCCTGGTCGTGGAACTGTGGACCAGCTCTATACTCTCGGCAGAGTCCTTGAGGGTGCATGGGAGTTTGCCCAACCAGTCTACATGTGCTTTGTGGACTTGGAGAAGGCATTCGACCGTGTCCCTCGGGAAGTCCTGTGGGGAGTGCTCAGAGAGTATGGGGTATCGGACTGTCTGATTGTGGCGGTCCGCTCCCTGTATGATCAGTGTCAGAGCTTGGTCCGCATTGCCGGCAGTAAGTCGGACACGTTTCCAGGGAGGGTTGGACTCCGCCAAGGCTGCCCTTGGTCACCGATTCTGTTCATAACTTTTATGGACAGAATTTCTAGGCGCAGTCAAGGCGTTGAGGGGATCTGGTTTGGTGGCTGCAGGATTAGGTCTCTGCTTTTTGCAGATGATGTGGTCCTGATGGCTTCATCTGGCCAGGATCTTCAGCTCTCACTGGATCGGTTCGCAGCCGAGTGTGAAGCGACTGGGATGAGAATCAGCACCTCCAAGTCTGAGTCCATGGTTCTCGCCCGGAAAAGGGTGGAATGCCATCTCTGGGTTGGGGAGGAGACCCTGGCCCAAGTGGAGGAGTTCAAGTACCTCAGATTCTTGTTCACGAGTGAGGGAAGAGTGGATGGTGAGATCGACAGGCGGATCGGTGCGGCGTCTTCAGTAATGCGGACGCTGTATCGATCTGTTGTGGTGAAGAAGGAGCTGAGCCGGAAGGCAAAGCTCTCAATTTACCGGTCGATCTACGTTCCCATCCTCACCTATGGTCATGAGCTTTGGGTTATGACCGAAAGGACAAGATCACTGGTACAAGCGGCCCAAATGAGTTTCCTCCGCCGGGTGGCGGGGCTCTCCCTTAGAGATAGGGTGAGAAGCTCTGTCATCCGGGGGGAGCTCAAAGTAAAGCCGCTGCTCCTCCACATGGAGAGGAGCCAGATGAGGTGGTTCGGGCATCTGGTCAGGATGCCATCCGAATGCCTCCCTAGGGAAGTGTTTAGGGCACGTCCGACCGGTAGGAGGCCCCGGGGAAGACCCAGGACACGTTGGGAAGACTATGTCTCCCGGCTGGCCTGAGAACGCCTCGGGATCCCCCGGGAAGAGCTGGACGAAGTGGCTGAGGAGAGGGAAGTCTGGGCTTCCCTGCTTAGGCTGCTGCCCCCGCGACCCGACCTCGGATAAGCGGAAGAAGATGGATGGATGGATGGATGGATGGAGGAAAAAAAGAGTGCAGCTAGGAAGTGCACTCAAGGAAGTGTTACAAAAACAAACATTTAATGCACCTTCTAATCCGGTGCGCTTTTTGTATGAAAATACTGTAGACCTGAATAGATCCGCTCATCGGCAGTGCGCCTTATAATCCGGTGCGCCCTATGGTCTGAAAAATACGGTGTGTTTTTGAACAGTAGACAATCCAAAGAGCAAAATTTACAAAAAAATTAAAAAGCCTGAGCTCAGTGGAAATGTGGTAAATTCCTGGGCAACCCAATGAAAGCACCCAGTGAAAACCAATTAATTTTTTTATGTTTTTATTTTTTTTTATAAATGACTTTGATGATAATGTAAATGAGGGATTTTTAATCACTTCTATGTTGGAATTATTATCAATATTGATACTGTAATTGATATTATTAATTTTTGTTTGACTACTTTTGGATTGTTTTGTGCCGCCTCACAATTTCTCTGTTGATGGCTATTCTGAATGTTGCTGGAATTGTAAATGTATTATTATTGTATTGTGTATTATTTTGTTGGACTGATTAATAAAAAAAAAAACTCACAATGTGCAAAAATACACAGACTTACGCAACATCCGTTACTACTGCAACATAATGCAACGTCCACCATTAATAGTGTCAAGTAATGTTCACTTTCAGTCCAAGTTGCAACTTTATCCATATGAAAATTGTCAGTATCGGCCATAGTAATAGCAAGAGGCAATAAAGTGACAGTTCATCTTTTTTTTTTATATATATATATTTGTTCACTGGGTCAAATATTTTCGACACAGCTGATTATTGCTCAAAGTACACTATATTGCCAAAAGTATTTGGCCACCTGCCTTGACTCTCATATGAACTAGAAGTGCCATCCCATTCCTAACCCATAGGGTTCAATATGATGTCGGTCCACCTTTTGCAGCTATTACAGCTTCAACTCTTCTGGGAAGGCTGTCCACAAGGTTGCGGAGTGTGTTTATAGGAATTTTCCACCATTCTTCCAAAAGAGCATTGGTGAGGTCACACACTGATGTTGGTGGAGAAGGCCTGGCTCTCAGTCTCCGTTCTAATTCATCCCAAAGGTGTTCTATCGGGTTCAGGTCAGGACTCTGTGCAGGCCAGTCAAGTTAATCTACACCAGACTCTGTCGTCCATGTCTTTATGGACCTTGCTTTGTGCACTGGTGCACAGTGTTGCGTCAGACCAGCTCTTCCTCCCAGGGAATCTAAGTTACTGGTCAATCCCAAGTTCTTTCGATGGCATATATGCTGAGTAAGAAGGACCATCAAGACAGAATTGGAATATTTTCAAGTTTATACCAAAGCTTTAGGAGATCAGCTTAACCAATACATTCATATCGGCTGCTCTAGTTGATCTGGCATTCCAAGGGAAAAACCAACTTCTTTTCACACAAAGAAACCCCCCATCTCCCCTTCGCACCACTGAAAGAAACCAGTGGGGGAGGTCTTCACATTCCAACGTAAGAAACAAAACAGACCTCTGAACACAAGAGAAACTAATAAAATATAAAAAGGAAAAGTACTATCTACTCTAAACATGGCTATGTGAAAAGAAAGAACTCTTAAACATATATGCATCTTTCCACAACAGTCATGTTGGAAGAGGAAGAGGCCCGCTCCAAACTGTTCCCACAAGGTTGGGATCATGGAATTGTCCAAAAATGTTTTGGTATCCTGGAGCATTCAAAGTTCCTTTCACTGGAACTAAGGGGCCAAGCCCAACTCCTGAAAACCAACCCCACACCATAGTTCCTCCTCCACCAAATTTCACACTCATCACAATGCAGTCCGAAATGTACAGTTCTGCTGGCAACCTCCTGGCAACCTCCAGACTCAGACACCCAAAAGCGTGATTCATCACTCCAGAGAAGGCGTCTCCACTGCTCTAGAGTCCAGTGGCGACGTGCTTTACACCACTGCATCCCACGCTTTGCATTGGACTTGAATATGCATGGCTTAGATGCAGCTGTTCGGCCATGGAAACCCATTCCATGAAGCTCTCTGCGTACTGTACGTGGGCTAATTGGAAGCTCACATGAAGTTTGGAGCTCTGTAGCAACTGACTGTGCAGAAAGTCTTTGCACTATGCGCTTCAGCATCCGCTGACCCCTCTCTGTCAGTTTACGTGGCCTACCACTCGGTGGCTGACTTGCTGTTGTTCCCAAACTCTTCACTTTTCTTATAAGTAAGCCCACAGTTGATTTTGGAATATTTAGGAGCGAGGAAATTTCACGACTGGATTTGTTGCACAGGTGGCATCCTATGACAGTTCCACGCTGGAAATCACTGAGAGCGGCCCATTATTTCACACATTTATAGAAACAGTCTCCATGCCTAAGTTCTTGATTTTATACACCTGTGGCCGGGCCAAGTGATTAGGCCACCTGATTCTCATCATTTGGATGAGTGGCCAAATACTTTTGGCAATATAGTGTATGTTCATCTGCTCTTTGTGGGTCGGCTCCCCTCAATCCCTTTGCCTTTTTAACCCTGTAGACTCACTAATGCCCTCAATCCCCCACTCGCCCTCCATGTTAGACCCCATCGTCCCTTTCCCCCTGAGATCCCCCCACCTTCTACACACACACACACACACACACACACACACACACACACACACACACACACCCACAGGCACACACACGCACACACACCCACGCCCACACACACACACACACACATTCTTGCATTTTATACTTTCTTGAGACCTCCAAAAAATGCCTACCTCTTTAGGACCACCCTTTGTAGGTAGATAAAGATTTGTATTTACAACATTAATAATATATACATATTATGCGAATATAAAAAAAGGTAAGCTTTTAGTTAATTATTATTTTTTAGAATTTTTTGGGGGTAATTTTTTTTTTAATCTTCATTTACTTCAAGTTATTACAGTATGTCTCTATATACATATTTATTTATTTTTTATTAATTTTCTTACACAAATTTGTTATTACATATGTTGGCCAGAGGGGGAGCACTTAACATTTTTACAAACACTTGTTATTTCATATGTTGACCAGAGGGGGAGCACTTTTAAAACCGACACACAGTCAATTTGAAAAATCCCTTCTTTTTTGGGACCACCCTAATTTTAATAGATTTCAACCAGGTGTGCAAATGAGACATTCTCTATTAGATGCAATGGTTTTCCGTATTGGGACCATGATTTATGTCCTAACTTGTTCACCGGTCCTCATATGGAAGGTACTTTTCCTTGGTGATGTCTCAAGAAGGGTAGAAATACAAGAACACACACACACACACACACACACACACACACACACACACACACACACACACATTCTTGTATTGATACCTTCTTGAGACCTCCGAAAAATGCCTATCTTTGTCGGATGACCCTTTCTAGATATATAAAGATTTGTATTTACAACGTTAATAATATCTACATAAAAAAGCTTGTTGTGAAAAATTAATTAGAATTTGACAAGAAAAAGGGCACAATTTCACAAGAAAAACTTAGAATTTCGGCAGTATAATAATAAAAGTTGTAATTTTAGTCAGTGGAAGTCAATATTTTACAAGAAAAACTGAACATTTGTGCAATATTATGATAACATTTTACTCAATAACAGTCGCAATTTTACAAGAAAAGCTTAACATTTTGGCAGATTTATGAAAAGAGTTGTAATTTTACTCAACAAAAGTCACAATTTTATAACAAAACCTAAACATTTTGGCAATATTATAATAATAATCAGAATTTTACTTGGCAAAATTATGACAAAAGTCTTGATTTTACTCAAAAAATGCCACTATTTTACATGAACAACAAAAAAATTGGCAATATTGTGATAAAAGCCAGAATTTTATATGACAAATGTTACCATTTTGCATTAAAAAGTAATACTTTCACATAAAAAAATAATATTGCAATATTACAGAAACAGAAAGAAGATGAGAAATGGTTCCCAATTTTATAAGAACAAAGTCGACACAATGTGAGAAAAGGTTATTACAGTATGTCTCTATATACATATTTATTTAATTGTTTTAATTAGTTTTGGACAAATTGGGCGCTTTTCAATTTTTCTTACACAAACTTGTTATTTCATATGTTGACCAGAGGGGGAGCACTTAACATTTTTACACACACTTGTTATTTCATATGTTGACCAGAGGGGGAGCACTTTTAAAACCGACACACAGTCAATTTGAAAAATCCCTCCTTTTTGGGACCACCCTAATTTTGATAGATTTCAACCCCAGGGGTGCAAATGAGACTTTCTCTATTAGATGCAAAGGTTTTTTGTATTGGGACCATGATTTATGTCCTAATTTGTTCACCGGTCCTCATATGGAAGGTACTTTTCCTTGTTGATGTCTCAAGAAGGGTAGAAATACAAGAGAACACACACACACACACACAGACACACGCACACACACACACATTCTTGTATTGTTACCTTCTCGAGACCTCCGAAAAATGCCTATCTCTGTAGGACCACCCTTTCTAGATATATAAAGATTTGTATTTACAACATTAATAATATCTACATACTATGCAAACATAAAAAAGCTTGTTGTGAAAAATTAGTTAGAATTTGACAAGAAAAAGGGCACAATTTCACAAGAAAAACGTGGAATTTTGGTAGTATAATAATAAAAGTTGTAATTTTAGTCAGTGGAAGTCAATATTTTACAAGAAAAACTGAACATTTGTGCAATATTATGATAAAATTTTACTCAATAACAGTCGCAATTTTACAAGAAAAGCTTAACATTTTGGCAATTTTATGAAAAGAGTCGTAATCTTACTCAACAAAAGTCACAATTTTATAACAAAACCTCAACATTTTGGCAATATTATAATAATAATCAGAATTTTACTTGGCAATATTGTGATAAAAGTCATAATTTTATATGACAAATGTCACCATTGTTCATTAAAAAGTAATACTTTCACATAAAAAAAGTCATAATTTTACGAGAAAATATTGCAATATTACAGAAACACAAAGAAGATGAGAAATTGTTCCCAATTTTATAAGAACAAAGTCGACACAATGTGAGAAAAGGTTATTACAGTATGTCTCTATATACATATTTATATAATTGTTTTAATTAGTTTTGGACAAATTGGGCGCTTTTCAATTTTTCTTACACAAACTTGTTATTTCATATGTTGACCAGAGGGGGAGCACTTAACATTTTTACACACACTTGTTATTTCATATGTTGACCAGAGGGGGAGCACTTTTAAAACCGACACACAGTCAATTTGAAAAATCCCTCCTTTTTGGGACCACCCTAATTTTGATAGATTTCAACCCCAGGGGTGCAAATGAGACTTTCTCTATTAGATGCAAAGGTTTTTTGTATTGGGACCATGATTTATGTCCTAATTTGTTCACCGGTCCTCATATGGAAGGTACTTTTCCTTGTTGATGTCTCAAGAAGGGTAGAAATACAAGAGAACACACACACACACACACAGACACACGCACACACACACACACATTCTTGTATTGTTACCTTCTCGAGACCTCCGAAAAATGCCTATCTCTGTAGGACCACCCTTTCTAGATATATAAAGATTTGTATTTACAACATTAATAATATCTACATACTATGCAAACATAAAAAAGCTTGTTGTGAAAAATTAGTTAGAATTTGACAAGAAAAAGGGCACAATTTCACAAGAAAAACGTGGAATTTTGGTAGTATAATAATAAAAGTTGTAATTTTAGTCAGTGGAAGTCAATATTTTACAAGAAAAACTGAACATTTGTGCAATATTATGATAAAATTTTACTCAATAACAGTCGCAATTTTACAAGAAAAGCTTAACATTTTGGCAATTTTATGAAAAGAGTCGTAATCTTACTCAACAAAAGTCACAATTTTATAACAAAACCTCAACATTTTGGCAATATTATAATAATAATCGGAATTTTACTTGGCAATATTGTGATAAAAGTCATAATTTTATATGACAAATGTCACCATTGTTCATTAAAAAGTAATACTTTCACATAAAAAAAGTCATAATTTTACGAGAAAATATTGCAATATTACAGAAACACAAAGAAGATGAGAAATTGTTCCCAATTTTATAAGAACAAAGTCGACACAATGTGAGAAAAAGTTATTACAGTATGTCTCTATATACATGTTTATTTAATTGTTTTAATTAGTTTTGGACAAATTGGGCGCTTTTCAATTTCTTACACAAACGTGTTATTTCATATGTTGACCAGAGGGGGAGCACTTAACATTTTTACACACACTTGTTATTTCATATGTTGACCAGAGGGGGAGCCCTTTTAAAACCGACACACAGTCAATTTGAAAAATCCCTCCTTTTTGGGACCATCCTAATTTTGATAGATTTCACCATCAGGGGTGCAAATGAGACATCCTCTATTAGATGCAATGGTTTTCCTCATTTGGACCATGATTTATGTCCTAATTTGTTCACCGGTCCTCATATGGAAGGTACTTTTCCTTGTTGATGTCTCAAGAAGGGTAGAAATACAAGAACACACACACACACACACACACACACACACACACACACACACACACACACACACACACACACACACACACACACACCACCTGTCTCCACACTGTCTGCCTAGAGTTGGGTCTAATGCGCCGCTTAATGGTCCTCTAACCCCCCCGTTTTACTCTCAGATTACAGCCCTTGCATCGACAAACACACATACCAGTCTTGCGCGCTCAAAACGGGCGCTAATGGCCTCAAGCGCGAGCGTTTCGCAGTGGATTAAGATTAGCGATCCCATTGGCGCACACTCAGATTGGCACGCACAACGGAAGCAATCGCTAATGCATTTTTGGCGGGGACGGTAAAAACTCTTTGAGCCTGCTCTCCTTCATAAATCACATAAATGTGTTTGCCCTGGTTTTCGTCTACCACCTTTGTTAACCTAGGGTCCAAAATTGCACCTAACAAATTGCTATCATTCCACGAAATCCAAAAAATCCCTGACTGTTTTCAAAGGCGTACAACTGCAAAATAAGTCACCATGGGGCCAAAGAAAGTGTCATGATCCGTGGTCCGTATCATGTTTTGTGTTTTCTGTTTGTTTTGGACTCCTTTAGTTCCTGTTTGTGCACCTCCTGAGTTTGTTACCGTAGCTACTTATTATTGCACCTGCCTCTTGTATTCGGGACGCTCATTTGCTCATCAAGAGACATTATTTAAGCCTGCCTTTGCCAGTCAGTCGGTCTGGCTTCTTTGTTTGCTTCATGCTCGCCAACGTTCCCTTTACGGTGCGCGCCTGTGCAATTGCGCACTGCTCAAGCGTCCTCTGCGCACGGCAAATCTATGCCACGCACAAAATCAAATAAAAAAATAAGCGCATAACTATTTTCAACACGACACGGACACGACAGAGAAAACAGTTTTCGTCATCATTGTTCAAATATTGTAACGTCTGTCGAGACGCTTTGAGGACATGAATTCCATCGACCACTTTACTGAGCAAAACTCTTTATTGTCGGCCATAAACACATCACCAAAACATTAGTAAAAAAATTATATTCAGCAAAACTGGTAATTTTCTGCAGTACAAACCAGACCGAAAGCAACTTTGTTATATCAACAGCAGCCGCTCGCTCTTTCTCACTTGCGCCAACACATGCACATATGGCACTTAGCCAGTGATGCGTTTACAGCCACACAAAAAGTCGGACAACTCCAACACCACACATAAAGTGTCATTCCAGGTCGTTACACTATGATTTACCAATCAAATGTGTGCTCATTCTAGTGTCATTTATTAGGAATCTTAATTTATAAATATTAATCATGAAATACTGTTAGTATATTAAATAAATACTATCCATCCATCCATCCATTTTCTTCCGCTTATCCGAGGTCGGGTCGCGGGGGCAGCAGCCTAAGCAGGGAAGCCCAGACTTCCCTCTCCCCAGCCACTTCGTCCAGCTCTTACCGGGGGATCCCAAGGCGTTCCCAGGCCAGCCGGGAGACATAGTCCTCCCAACGTGTCCTGGGTCTTCCCCGTGGCCTCCTACCGGTCGGACGTGCCCTAAACACCTCCCTAGGGAGGCGTTCGGGTGGCATCCTGACCAGATGCCTGAACCACCTCCTCTGGCTCCTCTCGATGTGGAGGAGCAGCGGCTTTACTTTGAGCTCCCCCCGGATGACAGAGCTTCTCAACCTATCTCTAAGGGAGAGCCCCGTCACCCGGCGGAGGAAATTCATTTCGGCCGCTTGTACCCGTGATCTTGTCCTTTCGGTCATAACCCAAAGCTCATGACCATAGGTGAGGATGGGAACGTAGATCGACCGGTAAATTGAGAGCTTTGCCTTCCGGCTCAGCTCCTTCTTCACCACAACGGATCGATACAGCGTCCGCATTACTGATGACGCCGCACCGATCCGCCTGTCGATCTCACCATCCACTCTTCCCTCACTCGTGAACAAGAATCTGAGGTACTTGAACTCCTCCACTTGGGGCAGGGTCTCCTCCCCAACCCGGAGATGGCACTCCACCCTTTTCCGGGCGAGAACCATGGACTCGGACTTGGAGGTGCTGATTCTCATCCCAGTCACTTCACACTCGGCTGCGAACCGAACCAGCGAGAGCTGAAGATCCTGGCCAGATGAAGCCATCAGGACCACATCATCTGCAAAAAGCAGAGACCTAATCCTGCAGCCACCAAACCAGATCCCCTCAACGCCTTGACTGCACCAAGAAATTCTGTCCATAAAAGTTATGAACAGAATCGGTGACAAAGGGCAGCCTTGGCGGAGTCCAACCCTCACTGGAAACGTGTCCGACTTACTGCCGGCAATGCGGACCAAGCTCTGACACTGATCATACAGGGAGCGGACAACCACAATCAGACAGTCCGATACCCCATACTCTCTGAGCCCTCCCCACAGGACTTCCCGAGGGACACGGTCGAATGCCTTCTCCAAGTCCACAAAACACATGTAGACTGGTTGGGCAAACTCCCATACACACTCAAGGACCCTGCCGAGAGTATAGAGCTGGTCCACAGTTCCACGACCAGGACGAAAACCACACTGTTCCTCCTGAATCCGAGGTTTGACTATCCGGCGTAGCCTCCTCTCCAGTACACCTGAATAGACCTTACCGGGAAGGCTGAGGAGTGTGATCCTACGATAGTTAGAACA
Source organism: Nerophis lumbriciformis (assembly GCF_033978685.3). Classification (NCBI taxonomy): domain Eukaryota; kingdom Metazoa; phylum Chordata; class Actinopteri; order Syngnathiformes; family Syngnathidae; genus Nerophis; species Nerophis lumbriciformis. The sequence goes on along the minus strand of NC_084569.2, from coordinate 30,924,963 downwards.
CACCCTCCGGTTCCCCTTCTTAAAGAGAGGAACCACCACCCCGGTCTGCCAATCCAGAGGTACCCCCCCCCCCCCCCCCCCCCCCGATGTCCACGCGATGCTGCATAAATACTAATAAAAATAAAGTTGCAGGAATGTACACATGATCCCCTGCTTACATCTCATTGTGCAACATGTGAATGTTTTAATGGGAACTAAATGCAATGTCTGAAAGGGGTACAAATTATTTCCAAAGCAGGACCTCCACCCAGACAAACAATACAAGTACAAAGTTCATGAAAAACAATATTTGTTGTTATTGTCATTGTAAGTGGGCCTAAACACTTATATTAGAAAATAACCTCATGGAAATGACTGCTGTCATTTGATTATAATAATAAGAGAATGTTGTCTGTCTATCTGTGTTGGCCCTGTGATGAGATGGGGACTTGTCCAGGGTGTACCCCGCCTTCCGCCCGAATGCAGCTGAGATAGGCTCCAGCGACCCCGAAAGGGACAAGCGGTAGAAAATGGATGTTTAATAAAGCCGACGGTTGACTTTGGAATATTTAGGAGCGAAGAAATTTCCCGACTGGATTTGTTGCACGGGTGGCATCCTATGACAGTTCCACGCTGGAAATCACAGAGAGCGGCCCATTCTTTCACAAAAGTTTGTAGAAACAGTCTCCATGTCTAAGTACTTGATTTTATACACCTGTGGCCGGGCCAAGTGATTAGGCCACCTGATTCTCATCATTTGGATGGGTGGCCAAATACTTTTGGCAATATAGTGTATGTTCATCTGCTCTTTGTGGGTCGGCTCCCCTCAATCCCTTCGCCTTTTTAACCCCGTAGACTCACTAATGCCCTCAATCCCCCACTCGCCCTCCATGTTAGACCCCATCGTCCCTTTCCCCCTGAGATACAGATTTACTTTACAAAAGAGAAGTGTGCGATACTTCTTTTGTTGCCTTATTTGTATTTGACTGGAGGACAGCAAAGACTTATGAGACATCTCACAGGAAAAGCGTCCACAAGGTGAACAATGTATCCCCCCCCCCTCCTCAAAAAAACAACAAAAACAATCAGCCAGGGCTCAACTTAAATAGACGTGATTACAAATGAAAACATGTGCGCTGGCCCACAAGGCACAAGAAAACAAGAAGTGGAAACTAGAAAATAAGAGCGCAGGACAGAATTTAAACACTAAACATGGAAATAGCCAGCAAACTCATACTAGTCATGACATTTTATTTCTAAATAAAACAAACAAACAGTAAAAACACACTATTTAGGGGATTTATGTAGCTATGTTAACACGTGTTAATTGTATGCTTGAAATGTCAAAAATGTATTTGACTTTATTAAATGGATTTATATTATTATTTGGTGCAGCCGGGCCGGAGCAGGAGGGGATAGAAAGAGGAAAAAAGGAAGACAGAGGGGGAAATCGCGGGGACTAGAGGGAGATAAGACGAAGAGACAACAACAACAAACACAACCATAATAATAACAACAACAACAGAACAGCATCAGCGAATAGGATATGTACAAATACGTTAGTAAAAGTGATAGCAAAGAAGCAGTTAGTGAAATAAATATTAATAGCACAGAAATGTCAATGAGCATTATTACACTACAAATGGATAAATACTAGAGATGTCCGATAATGGCTTTTTTGCCGATATCCGATATTCCGATATTGTCCAACTCTTAATTACCGATACCGATATCAACCGATACCGATATATACAGTCGTGGACTTAACACATGATTATGCCTAATTTTGTTGTGATGCAATAAACAATGTAACAAGGTTTTCCAAAATAAATCAACTCAAGTTATGGGGGAAAAAAATGCCAACATGGCACGGCCATATTTATTATTGAAGTCACAAAGTACATTTTTTTTTTTTAACATGCCTCAAAACAGCAGCTTGGAATTTGGGACATGCTCTCCCTGAGAGAGCATGAGGAGATTGAGGTGGGCGGGGTTGGGGGCGGGGGGCGGGGTTGAGTTGGGGGGTGTAGGGGGTGGCGGGGGTGTATATTGTAGCGTCCCGGAAGAGTTAGTGCTGCAAGGGATTCTGGGTATTTGTTGTGTTGTGTTTGTGTTGTGTTACGGTGTGGACGTTCTCCTGAAATGTGTTTGTCATTCTTGTTTGGTGTGGGTTCACAGTGTGGCGCATATTTGTAACAGTGTTAAATTTGTTTATACGGCCACCTCAGTGTGACACAAGGCTGAAGCTTAGAGGTGACAGAGCTTTCGCCGTTGCTGCTCCCAAGCTCTGGAACGACCTACCTCTGAGTATTAGACAAGCCTCCTCTCTTCCTGTTTTTAAATCTCTCTTAAAAACATACTTTTTTTCCATGGCTTTTAACACTGAGTGATATCCATCCTGCAATGGCGCCCCATAATACACCTGCTGTGAACCTGTTTTTATGTTTTTATTTATTCTATTTTATTTATTTATTTTTTATCGTGTTCTGTTTGTGTTGTGTTGTGTTTGCTTGGTACTCGTTTTATCTTTTAACCTGCCCATTGTACAGCACTTTGGCTACCCCTGTGATAAATTTTAAATGTGCTTTATAAATAAAGTTGATTTGATTTGATTTGATTTGTATGGCCGTTGACCAAGTATGCATGGCATTCGCTTGTGTGTGTGAAAAGCTGTAATTATGTGACTGGGCCGGCACGCAAAGGCAGTGCCTTTAAGGTTTTTTGGCGCTCTGTACTTCTCCCTACGTCCGTGTACACAGTGGCCTTTTAAAAATTCATAAATTTTACTTTTTGAAACCGATACCGATAACTTCCGATATTACATTTAAAAGCATTTCTCGGCCGATAATATCGAGAGACCGATATTATCGGAAATCTCTAATAAATACAAATACCGATAGAAATAGCACTATTGATAATGAATAATAACAATAATTACCTCTATTATCAACAGTGTTGGGACTAACGCGTTACAAAGTAACGCGTTACTGTAACGCCGTTAGTTTCGGCGGTAACTAGTAATCTAACGCGTTATTTTTTATATTCAGTAACTCAGTTACCGCTACTACTTGATGCGTTACTGCGTTATTTTACGTTATTTTTTATGTAGTATCGGCTAGAAACTGAGGATCTGATCGGGTTTTATGGCAGCGAAGCAATAACATGCTTCTGATTCTTCCTCTGCGCTCTCTGTGTGTGTGTGTGTCTGGTGGTGTGGGGAGGGGAGGGGAGGGGAGGGGGGTGCGCAATAGAACGTAAACCGTTGGCCAACAAAAAAGTAACCACAGAACACTACGACTATACGGTATAGTGTTCTGTGGTTACTTTTTGGTTGGCCAAGCGGACGTGACGACAGGCTGTCCTCACTCAGGTCTGCATGGACCGGGAGGGGGCGTGCCTTGAGTCCGGCTGGAAATCTGGAGAAATTTTGGAGAATGGTTGTCCCAGGGAGAGGCAGTGAAATTCGGGAGGGTTGGCAAGTATGAGATATTCTCACTTCTTTTCTTTTGTCGAGCACAAAGAAGAGAACATTTTAGTTAAATGCAGAGGTGGGTAGTAACGCGCTACATTTACTCCGTTACATCTACTTGAGTAACTTTTGGGATAAATTGTACTTCTAAGAGTAGTTTTAATGCAACATACTTTTACTTTTACTTGAGTATATTTATAGAGAAGAAACGCTACTTTTACTCCGCTACTTTTATCTACATTCAGCTCGCTACTCGCTACTAATTTTTATCGATCTGTTAATGCACGCTTTGTTTGTTTTGGTCTGTCAGACAGACCTTCATAGTGCCTGCGTTTCAACAAATACAGTCACTGGTGACGTTCACTCCGTTCCACCAATCAGATGCAGTCACTGGTGACGTTGGACCAATCAAACAGAGCCAGGGGTCACATGACCTGACTTAAACAAGTTGAAAAACTTATTGGGGTGTTACCATTTAGTGGTCAATTGTACGGAATATGTACTGTACTGTGCAATCTACTAATACAAGTTCCAATCAATCAATCAAAAGTGTGAAGGAAAAAAGACCATTTTTAATTTCAACTGTACAAGACTGACTGCACAGTTCCTGTCTTCACAATAAAACTGCCGCTCCATCGTGCCTGCGCTTTCAAAATAAGAGTCTCCGAAAGCCTGCGCAAACAAGCTAGCAAGCTACGGAGTTTGCCGCCAATGTATTTCTTGTAAAGTGTATAAAAACGAATATGGAAGCTGGACATATAAGATGCCAAAAACCAACCACTTTCATGTGGTATTAGACAGAAAGGAGGAACTTTTTTTCTCCTCCATTTGAAAACGTGGACGTTTGTCATCACTACTGTCTGATTACAATCAACGCAAGTCATCAGAATCAGGTAATACACCAACTTATATTCTTGTCTTCATGAAAGAAAGGAATCTATATGTGTTAAACATGCATGTATATTCATTAAAACACTATTAACATGTAAACAAAAACGGCAAAAAAATATATATAAATTATATACTGTATATATCAATGTATGTATATATATATATATATATATATATATATATATATATATATATATATATATATATATATATATATATATATATATATATATATATATATATATATATATATATATATATATATATATATATATATATGTGTGTGTGTATATATATATATATATATATATATATATATATATATATATATATATATATATATATATATATATGTACATATGTGTGTGTGTGTGTGTGTGTGTATATATATATATATATGATATGTGTGTGTATGTTACTCATCAGTTACTCAGTACTTGAGTAGTTTTTTTACAACATACTTTTTACTTTTACTCAAGTAAATATTTGGGTGACTACTCCTTACTTTTACTTGAGTAATAAATCTCTAAAGTAACAGTACTCTTACTTGAGTACAATTTCTGGCTACTCTACCCACCTCTGGTTAAATGTAAGTTGTGTCTTGGATCAAAGATCCCGTCTACTGCCCAAAACAACAATTCAAATCTGCCTGGTTAGGCTTTGTGTATGTCACGTGTGCCTTCCTTAGGTGAAGCCAGCTTTACAGCTATGTTGTTGATTGATTGATTGATTTAAACTTTTATTAGTAGATTGCACAGTACAGTACATATTCCGTACAATTGACCACTAAATGGTAACACCCCAATAAGTTTTTCAACTTGCTTAAGTCGGGGTCCACTGATTCATGATACAGATATATACTATCAGATATATACTAACATCATAATACAGTCATCACACAAGATAATCATCAGGGTATATACATTGAATTATTTACAATCCGGGGTGTGGGATATGGAGGATGGGGGCGGGGGGGATTTGGTTTTTGTTGGTATCAACACTTCTGTCATCAACAATCAGCATCAACAATTGCATCATCAGAGAAATGGACATAGAAACAGTGTAGGACTGACTTGGTAGGATATGTACAGCAAGTAGTGGACACAGAGAGAGAGATCAGAAAGCATAAGAACAAATGTCTACATTTGATTATTTACAATCCGAAGAGGTATTATGTGGAAGGGAGGGTGTTAGTTTAGGGTTGAAGTTGCCTGGAGGTGTTCTTTTAGTGCGGTTTTGAAGGAGGATAGAGATGCCCTTTATTTTACACCTGTTGGGAGTGGATTCCATATTGAAGTGGCATAGAAAGAGAATGAGTTAAGACCTTTGTTAGTTTGGAATCTGGGTTTAACGTGGTTAGTGTTAGTGTTAGTGTTTGTGTTATTATGCTGTTTGTTACTTATGTATGTTATGTTGCAGCTATTTAAAATAGTTTTGTCAATTTGTTCTGGCCTGAAATAAATTGGCCCTTTGAAACATATCTTTGTCTTTGTGTGTTGTATGTAGAGCACATTGCTTAGCAGAGTTCAGTGATGCAAATGTATGTCAAGTTGATCAACAGATTGTATTATTCTCCAGTGCAATAACAGTACTGAAATGAAGGCTAAAAGGGCATTAATGGGAGCTTTAAAAACAAAAAGTAGAAGAAGTAACTAAATAGTTACTTTTCACAGTAACGCATTACTTTTTGGTGTAAGTAACTGAGTTAGTAACTGAGTTACTTTTGAAATAAAGTAACTAGTAACTGTAACTAGTTACTGGTTTTCAGTAACTAACCCAACACTGATTATCAACAACACAATTGTTTCAAATGCAACAATACATATATGGGATGATAACTGGAAATACAAAAGAAAGCAGATAAGTGGAGGGGAAGACAGAGAAGTGAACTGTATTAACCTTGTAGATTGTTATGAAATAATTTGATTTCAATGGGCGACGATACGAGTTCAAAAGTATTCTACCTCCCCACTGCTCCAACTCTCTTGACCCAAAATGTCTTCCTAACAATGTGGCATGAAACGTACGCTGACTCCTGGAGATTAGCAGCTTGATCCACACGGTCTCATGAAAGGGTTAATCCTCCACAGCGACTGCTCATTTCCTCCAGTGCCACTCGGCTGTGCCCAGATGGAACTGTCAGGGAGCTCAAATGTTTTTAACAGGTCTGTGCCAGCTTCAGACGGCCTTCGGAGCTTTCTGCGCCAACGCAAATTTGAGTTATTGGCCGATATATATATATATATTTTTTTTTTCTTCTCCCGTCCTTGAAAAGTATGAGCCTTTTTGCCCTCATCTCGGCTGTCTTGAAGCGACAGAGTCATAAAACACAATTTAGTACTCGGCTTATCTCACCCAAAGGCAATTTACAAAGTGGGATTAGGAAAGGTGAATAATTAAATATACTGAATAAATATAATTAAACATAAAAAAAATATATATACAGTATATATACCGTATATATATATACATGTATATATATATATATTAAATGACTAAAAACTGTGCTTTTACATGATAAAATATATTCTAAAAATAGATACAATAATAATAATAATAATAATAATAATAATTAGGGATGTCCGATAATATCGGCCGATAAATGCTTTAAAATGTAATATCGGAAATGGTCGGTATCGGTTTCATAATTATCGGTATCGGTTTCTTGGACAACCAGGTATGGTGAAGATAAGGTACTTTTAAAAAATAATAATAAAATAAAGTAAGATAAATAAATTAAAAACATTTCCTTGAATAAAAAAGAAAGTAAAACAATATAAAAACGGTTACATAGAAACTACACGGACGTAGGGAGAGGTACAGAGTGCCAATAAACCTTAAAGGAATTTCCTTTGCGTGCGTGCCGTCCGAGTCACATAACATCTACCGGCTGTTCTCATCATAAATTAATGCAAGCCATACTTGATCAACAGTCATACAGGTCACACTGAGGGTGGCCGTATAAACAACTTTAACACTGCTACAAATATGCGCCACACTGTGAACCCACACCAAACAAGAATGACAAACACATTTCGGGAGAACATCCGCACCGTAACACAACATAAACACAACAGAACAAAGACCCAGAATCCCTTGCCCCCACCAACCCCAACCCCGCCCACCTCAACCTCCTCATAGTCTCTCTCAGGGAGAGCGTGTCCCAAATTCCAAGCTACTGTTTGGATAGATAGATAGATAGTACTTTATTGATTCCTTCAGGAGAGTTCCCTCAGGAAAATTAAAATTCCAGCAGGATTGTACAGAATTGAGATCGAATAATGGGGGTGTAAATGGAAACAGAATAGAAAAATATTACAATAAGAATAAAAATAAAAAGCAACAATGAGAATAAAAATATAACAGTAAAATAATAATATAACAAGAGAAACTAGGCAGTAGTGACCATGTTATGAAAAAGTATTGCACTGTTACTGTTTTGAGGCATGTTAAAAAAAATAATGCACTTTGTGACTTCAATAATAAATATGGCAGTGCCATGTTGGCATTTTTTTCCATAACTTGAGTTGATTTATTTTGGAAAACCTTGTTACATTGTTTAATGCATCCAGCGGGGCATCACAACAAAATTAGGCATAATAATGTGTTAATTCCACGACTGTATATATCGGTATCGGTAATTAAGAGTTGGACAATATTGGAATATCGGATATTGGTAAAAAAGCCATTATCGGACATCTCTAATAATAATCATTCTTAGTTTGGCCATCAATATTAGTTATTGCGATTGACTGGTCTAACATAACCAGAAATCATGATCATAATTAAAGATAAAAGTATATTTTTAATTTACTTTCCCTAAATATCTAAAAGTATTCATATTCTCTTCATGTCATATTATGTTCCTTCCAGTGCTGTTGTTTTTAGTTTATAGAGTTTTTATCCAATCAGAATTCAGCTAGCTTATGTTGCCATGCTGTACCAAATCTGCCAGGGGCCTTCAGAATCAACAATGCGGGCGTCTGTGCACTGTAAGTGAATGGGCACATACAGTTGATAGATAATTGCTGTCAGGTTCAAACGCTGATGACATCTATTAAACAGGACAAGAAGCAAAGAATCAAACAGAGACAGAATTACATTTGGCTCAATTTGAGGAGAAACGTCTGGTCTGTACTCTTGTCCAGTCTCCAGCACACTCTAGCGAAAGATTGTACGCCTCCTCCTTTATTTGGACTTTCCCTGACCACATGGCAACAGCTGCTTCCAAAGGGACTTGGGTCGTAAACAGCGTTGCCTTTGGTTACAGAACAGTTCAAAAGAAAAGGTCGTAAACACTTCACAGAGAATGTCGTAAAAGAGTTAAAAAAAAGGTTCGTAAAAGACTTCAAAAAAGAGGTTCGTAAAAGAGTTAAAAAAAGCGATGTCTGGAACTTGGGCAGATTCTGCCTTCGCTCCGCTTTGTAGTCCTTGGGTTAAAACAATATCTTTCTGTTGATTAAATGAAAGAAAACAGAACACCTTCATGTTGCTTCCCCCCCTACACAGTGGAGTTTTACAAGCCTTCTTCTTGGTAGGTTCAAAGACATGTTTTTGCTTCTCGCTGGGAACTCATTGAAACAAAGTTTTTGTGATAACTTAGATGAAATTATTCTAACAATTGCCATAGCCAATCAGATCACGAGTTGTTGTCAGTAAGGCCTTCTAGCTGGCCTTACGCTGTGATTGGATACTCACTTGGGAGTCCCAAGTGAGTATCCAATCACAAGTTGCGAAAACAGGAAGTGGCACCGGAGCCATACGAGCCATAGAAAGCCACAGAAAACTCACAAAGGAGGAGAGCAAAATGTTGATTAGGTGGCAGATTAGTATTTGCAAGGCCATTTTCAAGAAGGATATTTAAGAGAAACTACATCTTGTGAGACAAGGTCCGCCGACACCTGAAGCTGTCCCGGCGGTGAAATGGTTTGCCCGCGACTTTCACACGAATCAACAGACTACGACCAACTGCCGACTACGATGGTACCACTGGCTTATACGATACATCTAATATGTGTATATTAGGGCGGTGAATCTTTGGGTGTCCCACGATTCGATTCAATATCGATTCTTGGGGTCACGATTCGATTCAAAATCGATTTTTTTTTTTTCAATTCAACACGATTCTCGATTCAAAAAAATATTTTTTCCCAATTCAAAACAATTCTCTACTCATTCAATACATAGGATTTCAGCAGGATTTACCCCAGTCTGCTGGCATGCAAGCAGAGTAGTAGATTTTTGTAAAAAGCTTTTATAACTGTAAAAGACAATGTTTTATCAACTGATTGCAATAATGTAAATTTGTTTTAACTATTAAAGGCCTACTAAAATGCGATTTTCTTATTTAAACGGGGATAGCAGGTCCATTCTATGTGTCATACTTGATCATTTCGCGATATTGCCATATTTTTGCTGAAAGGATTTAGTACAGAACATCGAAGATAAAGTTCGCAACTTTTGGTCGCTGATAAAAAAGCCTTGCCTGTACCGGAAGTAGCAGACGAGTAGCGTGACGTCACAGGTTGTGGAGCTCCTCACATCTGCACATTGTTTACAATCATGGCCACCAGCAGCGAGAGCGATTCGGACCGAGAAAGCGACGATTTCCCCATTAATTTGAGTGAGGATGAAAGATTCATGGATGAGGAAAGTGAGAGTGAAGGACTAGAGGGATTCAGATAGGGAAGATGCTGTGAGAGGCGGGTGGGACCTGATATTCAGCTGGGAATGACTAAAACAGTAAATAAACACAAGACATATATATACTCTATTAGCCACAACACAACCAGGCTTATATTTAATATGCCACAAATTAATCCCGCATAACAAACACCTCCCCCCCCCCCCCCCCCCCCCGTCCATATAACCCGCCAATACAACTCAAACACCTGCACAACACACTCAATCCCACAGCCCAAAGTACCGTTCACCTCCCCAAAGTTCATACAGCACATATATTTCCCCAAAGTCCCCAAAGTTACGTACGTGACATGCACATAGCGGCACGCACGTACGGGCAAGCGATCAAATGTTTGGAAGCCGCAGCTGCGTGCGTACTCACGGTTCCGCGTCTGCGCATCCAACTCAAAGTCCTCCTGGTAAGAGTCTCTGTTATCCCAGTTCTCCACAGGCCAATGGTAAAGCTTGACTGTCATCTTCCGGGAATGTAAACAATGAAACACCGGCTGTGTTTGTGTTGCTGCAGTCGGCCGCAATACACCGCTTCCCACCTACAGCTTTCTTCTTTGCTGTCTCCATTGTTCATTGAACAAATTACAAAAGATTCGCTAACACAGATGTCCAGAATACTGTAGAATTTTGCGATGAAAACAGACGACTTAATAGCTGGCCACCATGCTGTCCCAAAATGTCCTCTACAATCCGGGACGTCACGCGCTGACGTCATCATACCGAGACGTTTTCAGCAGGATATATCTGCGCGAAATTTAAAATTGCACTTTAGTAAGCTAACCCGGCCGTATTGGCATGTGTTGCAATGTTAAGATTTCATCATTGATATATAAACTATCAGACTGCGTGGTCGGTAGTAGTGGGTTTCTGTAGGCCTTTAAATGAACCAAAAATATGACTTATTTGATCTTTGTGAAAATATTGGACACAGTGTGTTGTCAAGCTTATGAGATGCGATGCAAGTGTAAGCCACTGCGACACTATTGTTCTTTTTTTTGTTTGTTTTATAAATGTCTAATGATAATGTCAATGAGGGATTTTTAATCACTGCTATGTTGAAATTGTAACTAATATTGATACTGTGGTTGATAATATTCATTTTTGTTTCACTACTTTTGGTTTGTTCTGTGTCGTGTTTGTGTCTCCTCTCAATTGCTCTGTTTATTGCAGTTCTGAGTGTTGCTGGGTCGGGTTTGGTTTTGGAATTGGATTGCATTGTTATGGTATTGCTGTGTATTGTTTTGTTGGATTGATTAATTTAAAATAAATGAATAAATAAAATAAAAAAAATAAAAAATAAAAATAGATTTTTTTAAAATGAGAATCGATTCTGAATCGCACAACGTGAGAATCGCGATTCGAATTCGAATCGATTTTTTTCCCACACCCCTAATGTATATATTAGGGTTATACACTATACCGGTGTTAGTATAGTACCGCGATACTAATGAATCATATTCGGTACCTTACCGCCTCTAAAAAGTACCGGCCTGAATGTAAACAAACGCCATAGGTGGATCCACGTCTAACATCCACTGTAAATGGCAGCAAATAGGGATCCCCACCTTCTACCATCCTAGTCACGTCCGTTGTGTCCTTGGGCAAGACACTTCACCCCTTGCTCCTGATGGCTGCTAGTTAGCGCCTTGCATGGCAGCTCCCGCCATCAGTGTGTGAATGTGTGTGTGAATGGGTGAATGTGCAAATAGTGTCAAAGCGCTTTGAGTACCTTGAAGGTAGAAAAGCGCTATACAAGTATAACCCATTTATCATTTATGTCCGATAATGGCTTTTTGCCGATATCCGATATTCCGATATTGTCCAACTCTTTAATTACCGATACCAATATCAACCGATACCGATATCAACCGATATATAAAGTCGTGGAATTAACACATTATGCCTAATTTGGAAGATAAGGAACTTAAAAAAAAAAATAAAAAAAAAATAAGGTAAATAAATTAAAAACATTTTCTTGAATAAAAAAGAAAGTAAAACAATATAAAAACAGTTACGGACTGTATCCCTTGCAGACTGTATTGATATATATTGATATATAATGTAGGAACCAGAATATTAATACAACAGAAAGAAACAACCCTTTTTATGTGAATGAGTGTAAATGGGGGAGGGAGGTTTTTTGGGTTAGTGCACTAATTGTAAGTGTATCTTGTGTTTTTTATGTTGATTTAATAAAAAAACAAAAAAACAAAACAAAAAACGATACCGATAATAAAAAAAACCGATACCGATCATTTCCGATATTACATTTTAATGCATTTATCGGCATCTCTAGCAGCAAATTTTGTTCATGAGAAAAATGCAGTTCTGTCATGTTACGTTTTTTTGTGTCTTTATTTTGAAGAGCCCACTCTTATTCTCTTACTTCCTTTATTGCTGATGCGTGACTTCCTGCTGCAGTTCCGTCTGACTTCAACAACATACTCACGTTACTCCAGGACTGGTAAAACACGCTGACAAAGATATATTTGTCATATTCTGTGTGAATATTTGTGAGAGGTTATTTTATTGTGCCTCGTGTTTGTGTTGTTTGTATGTCACTTTTAAGGAGAGTCACTACGAGCTGTGTGTGGAAGCTAGGCTAACGAGCTGAGCAAACTTAGCGCCCTTGGAAGCGAAAGGAGGTAGGAGGAGACTAATGGTTTTATTTATTGTAAAACAAGTGAAGTGAATTATATTTATATAGCGCTTTTCTCTAGTGACTCAAAGCGCTTTACATAGTGAAACCCAATATCTAAGTTACATTTAAACCAGTGTGGGTGGCACTGGGAGCAGGTGGGTAAAGTGTCTTGCCCAAAGTGGTTCATTTAATTTAAAACAAACGTGAAAATGTCATTATTTATATTTACTAAAAAATATTTTTTTATAGGTTTAAAAATGTAAACATGATTTATGCATTGTTTGTGGAAATATGGTACAATGGCGTTTGTATTTTCTATCCATCCTTATAGTTTTCACGGTGTCAAAATTGTGAGGAGAAAAGGAGGAGAGAATTAAAGTTGCACCAGTTGAAGCTCTCTGCATCTTGTGTCATTAATCCAAGTGGGCCGCTACATCCACTGTAATGATACCAAGTACAAGAGCGTATTGAGTCGATACTACTATGATTACATCAATATTTTTTAGCATCACAAAATCTTTTTTCGTGTTTTTCAAATGTATATTATGTTTATAAACTCAGGAAATATGTCACATGAGGACTTTGAATATGACCAATGTATGATCCTGTAACTACTTGGTATCGGATTCCATCCATCCATCCATTTTCTACCGCTTATTCCCTTTGGGGTCGCGGGGGGCGCTGGAGCCTATCTCAGCTACAATCGGGCGGAAGGCAGCGTACACCCTGGACAAGTCGCCACCTCATCGCAGGGCCAACACAGATAGACAGACAACATTCACACTCACATTCACACACTAGGGCCAATTTAGTGTTGCCAATCAACCTATCCCCAGGTGCATGTCTTTGGAAGTGGGAGGAAGCCGGAGTACCCGGAGGGAAACCACGCAGTCACGGGGAGGACATACAAACTCCACACAGAAAGATCCCGAGCCCGGGATTGAACCCAAGACTACTCAGGACCTTTGTATTGTGAGGCAGATGCACTAACCCCTCTTCCACCGTGCTGCCCTGGTATCGGATTGATACCCAAATTTGTGGTATCATCCAAAACTAATGTAAAGGATCCAAACAACAGAAGAATAGGTGATCATTACATTTGAACAGAAGTGTAGATAGAACATGTTAAAAGAGAAAGTCAGCAGATATTAACAGTAAATGAACAAGTAGACATACTTGCCAACCTTGAGACCTCCGATTTCAGGAGGTGGGGTGGGGGGGCGTGGTTAAGAGGGGAGGAGTATATTTACAGCTAGAATTCACCAAGTCAAGTATTTCATATATATATATATATATATATATATATATACATATATATATATATATATATATATATATATATATATATATATATATATATATATATATATATATATATATATATATATATATATATATATAAGAAATACTTGACTTTCAGTGAATTCTAGCTATATATATTTATTTTATTAGATATATATATATATATATATATATATATATATATACATATATATATATATATATATACAGTATATATAAAAGAAATACTTGAATTTCAGTGTTCATTTATTTACACATATACACACACATAACACTCATCTACTCATTGTTGAGTTAAGGGTTGAATTGTCCATCCTTGTTCTATTCTCTGTCACTATTTTTCTAACCATGCTGAACACCCTCTCTGATGATGCATTGCTGTGTGGCACGCACAAAAGTGCTTTCATCAAATGCACTAGATGGCAGTATTGTCCAGTTTAAGAGTGTTACAACATTGCTGTTTACGGCAGACGAACTGCTTTACGGTAGACAAAAACGTGACTGCTGTTGTTGTGTGTTGTTGCCGCGCTGGGAGGACGTTAATGAAACTGCCTAACAATAAACCCACATAAGAAACCAAGAACTCACCCTCGATCATTCTACATTCATAACGTGATTGGGCAGGCACGCTGTTTATAATGTGGGAAAGCGGACTCAGGTCCGCATGGAGCTGGAGGAGGCGTGGCCTCCAGGTCCGCATGGAGCTGGAGGGGGCGTGGCCTCCAGCTCCGCCTGAATTTCGGGAGATTTTCGGGAGAAATTTTGTCCCGGGAGGTTTTCGGGAGAGGCGCTGAATTTCGGGAGTCTCCCGGAAAATCCGGGAGCGTTGGCAAGTATGCAAGTAGATTAATAATCCATTTTACAGCTTGTCCTTTATAATGTTGACAAAATAATAGAATGATAAATGACACAATATGTTACTGCATATGTCAGCAGACTAATTAGGAGCCTTTGTTTGTTTACTTACCACTAAAAGACAAGTTGTCTAGTATGTTCACTATTTTATTTAAGGACATATGTTTAATGTACCCTAAGATTTTGTGTTCAAATAAAGCCAGTAATGCCATTTTTTATGGTCCCCTTTATTTAGAAAAGTATCGAAAAGTACCAAAACGTATCGAAATACTTTTTGGAACCAGTACCAAAATATTGGTATCGGGGCAACACTAATATATATATCATTATATATATATATATATATATATATATATATATATATATATATATATATATATCGTTATCATGCATGATAACGTTGCTTGGATGGCAACATATGTTGCTCCAAAACCTGTGTGTACCTTTCAGCATTAATGGTACCTTCACAGATGTGTAAGTTACCCATGCCTTGGGCACTAATACACCCCATAACATCACAGATGCTGGCTTTTGAACTTTGCGCCTATAACAGTCCGGATGGTTCTTTTCCTCTTTGTTCCGGTGGACACGACGTCCACAGTTTCCAAAAAGAATTTGAAATGTGGACTCGTCAGACCACAGAACACTTTTACACTTTGCATCAGTCCATCTTAGATGAGCTCGGGCCCAGCGAAGCCGGGGGCGTTTCTGGGTGTTGTTGATAAATTACTTTCGCTTTGCATTGTAGAGTTTTAACTTGCACTTACAGAGGTAGCGACGCACTGTAGTTACTCACAGTGGTTTTCGGAAGTGTTCCTGAGCCCATGTGGTGATATCCTTTACACACTGATGTCGCTTTTTGATGCAGTACCACCTGAGGGATCCAAGGTCACGGGCATTGCTGCTTACGTGCTGTGATTTCTCCAGATTCTCTGAACCTTTTGATGATATTATGGACAGTAGATGGTGAAATCCCTAAATTCCTTGCAATAGCTGGTTGACAAATGTTGTTCTTAAACTGTTGGACAATTTGCTCACGCATTTGTTCACAAAGTGGTGACCCTTGCCCCATCCTTGTTTGTGAATGACTGAGCATTTCATGGAAGCTGCTTTTATACCCAATCATGGCACCCACCTGTTTCCAATTAGCCTGTTCACCTGTGGGATGTTCCAAATAAGTGTTTGATGAGCATTCCTCAACTTTCTTAGTCTTTTTTGCCACTTGTGCCAGCTTTTTTGTAACATGTTGCAGGCATCAAATCCCAAATGAGCTAATATTTACAAAAAATAACAAAGTTTACCAAATCCAACAATAAATATCTTGTCTTTGCAGTCTGTTCTATTAAATATAAGGTTGAAAAGGATTTGCAAATCATCGTATTCTGTTTTTATTTACCATTTACACAACGTGCCAACTTCACTGGATTTGGGGTTTGTATATCGTGATACATATCATTATCGCAGGAGATATATTGCAATTTAGAGTTTGAGCCGTATCGCCTATCCCTAGTGCAGAAATAAAATGCACATGTGATTTTTTCAGTGAGTTTTAGCAGTAGAGGAATGTTGGCTTTCAAACTGTGATCAATTTTGTTTTATGGAGTTATTTATGTCATATGCTGGTCTTGGACCGCTCGCTAGAGTCACATTTAAGTGCAGGCGGTTTGAAGAGGCTTCTATTTTTAGCATGACGTTCTATTGGCGATGTGGATGTAAGACAAGTGTGGATCAAGCGTGGTGTAGCGGTTACCATAGCAACACCAAATGCAAACACGCTGCTCACTGTACTGCGGTCCGGCGGTTTCGGAACGCTAACCAATCGTATGCTTCCCAGTTCCAAGTGTGGATGATATACACTGACATCACTCTTGTCATAACCCCTTATTAATAAGTATTTTTGCTTGGTCGGTTCCCCAGTGGCTATGTCTAGCTTGGTGATTGTTCAAATGGTTCCAAACTACATCACCGCTGGTCCCAGCATTAACGCGAGATCAATAAACTTCAATCAATTCTCATAGTCCTAATCAGATCATCTAACTGGGGAGGAGCTATAACCAGTGGTGGGTAGAGTATCCAGAAATTGTACTCAAGTAAGAGTACTGTTACTTTAGAGATTTATTACTCAAGTAAAAGTAAGGAGTAGTCACCCAAATATTTACTTGAGTAAAAGTAAAAAGTATGTAGTAAAAAAACTACTCAAGTACTGAGTAACTGATGAGTAACCTGTTTGTTTAATGATGACGGCAACAAATAATGCACAAAAACATAAAAATAGCAATGAACAAATTCAGAGCCAGGAATATCTCTTCAGCAACTAATATAATACAAACCCCGTTTCCATATGAGTTGGGAAATTGTGTTGGATGTAAATATAAACGGAATACAATGATTTGCAAATCCTTTTCAACCCATATTCAATGGAATGCACTACAAAGACAAGATATTTGGTGTTCAAACTCAAACTTTTTTTTTTTTTTTTTTAAATAATAATTAATTTAGAATTTCATGGCTGCAACACATGCCAAAGTAGTTGGGAAAGGGCATGTTCACCACTGTGTTACATGGCCTTTGCTTTTAACAACACTCAGTAAACGTTTGGGAACTGAGGAGACACATTTTTGAAGCTTCTCAGGTGGAATTCTTTCCCATTCTTGCTTGATGTACAGCTTAAGTTGTTCAACAGTCCGGGAGTCTCCGTTGTGGTATTTTAGGCTTCATAATGCGCCACACATTTTCAATGGGAGACAGGTCTGGACTTCAGGCAGGCCAGTCTAGTACCCACACTCTTTTACTATGAAGCCACGTTGATGTAACACGTGGCTTGGCATTGTCTTGCTGAAATAAGCAGGGGCGTCCATAGTAACGTTGCTTGGATGGCAACATATGTTGCTCCAAAACCTGTATGCACTTTCAGCATTAATGGGGCCTTCACAGATGTGTAAGTTACCCATGTCTTGGGCACTAATACACCCCCATACCATCACAGATGCTGGCTTTTCAACTTTGCGCCTATAACAATCCGGATGGTTCCTTTCCTCTTTGGTCCGGAGGACACGACGTCCACAGTTTCCAAAAACAATTTGAAATGTGGACTCGTCAGACCACAGAACACTTTTTCACTTTGTATCAGTCCATCTTAGATGAGCTCAGGCCCAGCGAAGCCAACGGCATTTCTGGGTGTTGTTGATAAACGGTTTTCGCCTTGCATAGGAGAGTTTTGACTTGCAGTTACAGATGTAGCGACCAACTGTAGTTACTGACAGTGGGTTTCTGAAGTGTTCCTGAGCCCATGTGGTGATATCCTTTACACACTGATGTCGCTTGTTGATGCAGTACAGCCTGAGGGATCGAAGGTCACGGGCTTAGCTGCTTACGTGCAGTGATTTCTCCAGATTCTCTGAACCCTTTGATGATATTACGGACCGTAGATGGTGAAATCCCTAAATTCCTTGCAATAGCTGGTTGAGAAAGGTTTTTCTTAAACTGTTCAACAATTTGCTCACGCATTTGTTGACAAAGTGGTGACCCTCACCCCATCCTTGTTTGTGAATGACTGAGCATTTCATGGAATCTACTTATATACCCAATCATGGCACCCACCTGTTTCCAATTTGCCTGTTTACCTGTGGGATGTTCCAAATAAGTGTTTGATGAGCATTCCTCAACTTTATCAGTATTTATTGCCACCTTTCCCAACTTCTTTGTCACGTGTTGCTGGCATCAAATTCTAAAGTTAATGATTATTTGCAAAAAAAAAAGTTTATCAGTTTGAACATCAAATATGTTGTCTTTGCAGCATATTTAACTGAATATGGGTTGAAAATGATTTGCAAATCATTGTATTCCGTTTACATTTACATCTAACACAATTTCCCAACTCATATGGAAACGGGGTTTGTACTTACAAGCAGACACAGTGTGTAGACAGAAAATGGAGAATGGACGCATTTTGGCTTAAAAACTGATGATAAAGGTGAAGTTATAACACTGAAACGCCCTCAGGAAGAGGTGCTTTAAGACATGGCTAGCTAGCTTGCGGCTAACGTCCATCCGCCATCTGCAGTGTTTTAGCTACTTCTAATTCACTAATCCTGGTCTCCATGGCGACAAATAAAGTAAGTTTCTTACAAGTATCATCCCTGCAGGACGAGGAATAGCTAAACATGCTTCACTACACACCATAGCTCACCGGCATCAAAATGTAAGCAAACGCCATGGGTGGATGTACACCTAACATCCACTGTAATGATACCAAGTACAGGCACGTATCTAGTTGATACTACTATGATTACGTCGATATTTTTTGGCATCACAACATCTTCTTTTGTTTTTTTTTACATATATTATGTTTATAAACTCAGGAAATATGTCCCTAGACACATGAGGACTTTGAATATGACCAATGTATGATCCTGTAACTACTTGGTATCGGATCGATACCCAAATTTGTGGTATCATCCAAAACTAATGTCAAGTATCAAACAACAGAAGAATAAGTGATTCTTACATTTTAACAGAAGTGTAGATAGAACATGTTAAAAGAGAAAGTAAGCAGATATTAACAGTAAATGAACAAGTAGATTGATCATTAATTTTCTACCACTTGTCCTTCAGAATTTTGACAAAATAATAGAATGATAAATTGGCCCTGCGATGAGGTGGCGACTTGTCCAGGGTGTACCCCGCCTTCCGCCCGATTGTAGCTGAGATAGGCTCCGGCGACCCCAAAAGGGAATAAGCGGTAGAAAATGGATGGATGGATGACACAATATGTTACTGTATATGTCAGCAGACTAATTAGGAGCCTTTGATTGTTTACTACTAAAAGACAAGTTGTCTTGTATGTTCACTATTTTATTTAAGGACTTAACTGCAATAGTAAACATATGTTTAAGATTTTTTCTTAAAATAAAGTCAATAATGCAATTTTTTTGTGGTCCCTTTATTTAGAAAAGTACCGAAAAGTACCAAAAAGTATAGAAATAATTTTAGTACTGGTACCAAAATATTGGTATCGTTACAACACTAATTTGGACTGTAATAAATAAAAATCAACCGATCTCACTCATGGATCATCGATATCGGAATCGGCAGCAGAATACCCTGAGCGGAACATCCCCAGTTTTTGACATTTCAAGCATACAATTAACACATTTTAACATAGCTATATAAATCCCCTAAATCAGGGGTCCCCAAACTACAACCTGCGGGACGGTACCGGCCCGGAAGCGTCCAAAATCCGGCCCAAGTTTAAAAAAAATAAAGAAATAAAAAATGTATTATTATTTTTTTAAATATATACTCTGTGTCTCTTCGCCGCTCAGGCAAATCATATTTTCTAAAAATGCATTTTCCCATCGATACGTGACATCATCGCGCTCCGAATATATATATATATATATATATATATATATATATATATATATATATATATATATATATATATATATATATACATACATACATACATACATACATACATACATACATACACACACACACACAGCCCGGCCCCCAGCCAAATCTTTTTAACCCAATGTGGCCCCCGAGTCAAAAAGTTTGGGGACCCCTGCCCTAAATAATATGTGCTTTTTTTTATTTACAAACAAAATGTCATGACTTTGTTGGCATTTTCCATGTTTAGTGTTTGGGTTCTGTCCTGCGTTCGTATTTTCTAGTCTCCACTTCCTGTTTTCTTGTCCCCGCAGCAGTTTTACACTGCGGCCCAGCACACATGTTTCAATCAATCAATCAATCAATGTTTATTTATATAGCCCTAAATCACAAGTGTCTCAAAGGGCTGCACAAGCCACAACGACATCCTCGGTATAGCCCACATAAGGGCAAGGAAAAACTCACCCCAGTGGGACGTCGATGTGAATGACTATGAGAAACCTTGGAGAGGACCGCATATGTGGGTAACCCCCCCCCCCCCTCTAGGGAGACCGAATGCAATGGATGTCGAGTGGGTCTAACATAATATTGTGAGAGTCCAGTCCATAGTGGATCCAGCATAACAGTAAGAGTCCAGTCCACAGTGGGGTCAGCAGGAAACCATCCCGAGCGGAGACGGGTCAGCAGCGCAGAGATGTTCCCAACCGATATACAGGCGAGCGGTTCACCCCGGGTCCCGACCCCGGACAGCCAGCACCCCATCCATGGCCACCGGATCTGTGTGTCTCCCCTTCCACAAGGGATAGGGGGGAACAGAGGAGAAAAGAAAAGAAACGGCAGATCAACTGGTCTAAAAAAGGGGGGCTATTCAAAGGCTAGAGTATACAAATGAGTTTTGAGATGGGACTTAAATGTTTCTACTGAGGTAGCATCTCTAACTGTTACCGGGAGGGCATTCCATAGTGCTGGAGCCCGAATAGAAAACGCTCTACAGCCCGCAGACTTTTTTTGGGCTCTGGGAATCACTAATAAGCCGGAGTTCTTTGAACGCAGATTTCTTGCCGGGACATATGGTACAATACAATCGGTAAGATAGGCTGGAGCTAGACCGTGTAGTATTTTATACGTAAGTAGTAAAACCTTAAAGTCGCATCTTAAGTGCACAGGAAGCCAGTGCAGGTGAGCCAGTATAGGCGTAATATGATCAAACTTTCTTGTTCTTGTCAAAAGTCTAGCAGCCGCATTTTGTACCAACTGTAATCTTTTAATGCTAGACATAGGGAGACCCGAAAATAATACGTTACAGTAATCGAGACGAGACGTAACGAACGCATGAATTATGATCTCAGCGTCGCTAGTGGACAAAATGGAACGAATTTTAGCGATATTACGGAGATGAAAGAAGGCCGTTTTAGTAACACTCTTAATGTGTGACTCAAAGGAGAGAGTTGGGTCGAAGATAATACCCAGATTCTTTACTGAGTCGCTTTGTGTAATTGTTTGGTTGTCAAATGTTAAGGTGGTATTATCAAATAAATGTCGGTGTTTAGCAGGACCGATAATCAGCATTTCCGTTTTCTTAGTGTTGAGTTGCAAGAAGTTAGCGGACATCCATTGTTCAATTTCATTAAGACACGCCTCCAGCTGACTACAATCCGGCGTGTTGGTCAGCTTTAGGGGCATGTAGAGTTGGGTGTCATCAGCATAGCAATGAAAGCTAACACCGTATTTGCGTATGATGTCGCCTAGCGGCAGCATGTAAATACTAAAGAGTGCAGGGCCAAGAACCGAACCTTGGGGGACTCCGCACGTTACCTTAACATAGTCCGAGGTCACATTGTTATGGGAGACGCACTGCATCCTGTCAGTAAGATAAGAGTTAAACCACGACAAGGCTAAGTCTGACATACCAATACGTGTTTTGATACGCTCTAATAAAATGTTATGATCGACGGTATCGAAAGCAGCGCTAAGATCAAGAAGCAGCAACATAGATGACGCATCAGAATCCATCGTTAGCAGTAGATCATTAGTCATTTTTGCGAGGGCTGTCTCCGTAGAGTGATTTGCCCTGAAACCGGATTGAAAAGGTTCACAGAGATTGTTAGACACTAAGTGTTCATTTAGCTGCTGTGCGACAATTTTTTCGAGGATTTTCGAGATAAACGGAAGGTGGGACACCGGCCGGTAGTTTACCATGAAGTCAGGATCGAGGTTAGGTCTTTTGAGCAAAGGATGAATAACCGCTTTTTTGAATGCTAGTGGAACAGTGCCAGAGGAAAGTGATAAGTTTATAATATTTAGCACTGATGGACCTAATAATACAAAAAGCTCCTTAATAAGTTTCCCAGGAAATGGGTCAAGTAAACATGTTGTTTGTTTTGTCCCCTTAACACATCTTAACAATTCCTCTAATGTTATTTCATCAAAGAGAGAGAAACTATTTTGGAGGGCGGTATCCTTCGTAGATACAGTCGTATCTGTGTTAATAGAACCCAGTTGTAGCTGCAATGCATTGTCTTTAATCTCCTTTCTAATGAGTTCAATTTTCTTATTAAAGAAATTCATAAAATCATCTGCTGAGTGGGTGGAGCTACTGGGAGGAGTCCCTTGTTGGGTTAGCGATGCTACTGTACTAAACAAAAATTTCGGATCATTTTTGTTGAGGTGGATGAGATTTGAGTAATATTTAGCTTTAGCTAGGGTAAGCATGTGTTTATAAGTTATTAAACTATCACTCCATGCTTGATGGAAAACCTCAAGTTTAGTAGCGCGCCATTTGCGTTCCAGCTTTCTACATGATAATTTATGGGCTCTAGTTTCTTCTGTAAACCATGGGGTGCGCCTTTTAGGGGCTCTTTTAAGCTTTAGCGGTGCTATACAATCAATGGTGTCGCGCAGGGCGTCGTTAAAGTTGTTAGTGAGGTTATCAATAGAGCCGACATAATTTGGGAATGGTGCCATTACCGAAGGCAGTAGGCCAGCAAGAGTCATCGTTGTGGCAGCATTAATGTTGCGGCTGCTATAGTAGTTATTATTATTAGTTTGTTGACAATGAGTCAGAACTTCGAATTTTATAAGGTAATGATCGGACATTACTTTAGTATACGGGAGTATCGTAACTTTGGAGGTGGTGACACCCCTGACCAGCACTAGATCTATCGTATTTCCGTTGCGATGCGTAGGTTCATTTATTATTTGTGTAAGACCACAGCTATCAATTATAGTCTGGAGCGCCATGCACTGAGGGTCCGATGGGGTATTCATATGGATATTAAAGTCCCCCATTATGATTATATTGTCGGCGTGCGTCACTAAATCAGCAACGAACTCTGAAAATTCACTGATGAAGTCCGAATTGGGTCCTGGGGGGCGGTAGATAACAGCCAGGTGGAGAGGCAGCGGTGTGACAAACCTCATAGTAAGCATCTCAAACGAGTTACATTTATTATTTAGGTTCGGGGTAAGATTAAAGTTTTTATTGTGGATGAGTGCAACTCCCCCACCCCTTTTAATGGGACGGGCAATATGCGCTCCCGCATAGCCAGGAGGAGACGCCTCACCCAGCGCAAAGAAATCGTCTGGTTTGAGCCAGGTCTCGGCGAGACCAATAACGTCAAGATTATTGTCTCTAATGACCTCATTAACTAATAACGTTTTGGAAGATAATGATCTTATGTTTAAGAAGCCCATATTATAGGTAGTGGGCTGTTTTGAGGAGTTTTTGTTGAAATTATCCGTAGTAGCAATATTAATAATGTTGTGTTTATTATGTGTAGTGCAATTTAAATAATTTCGACCATATCTAGGAATTGATATGACGGGAATTTTCCGATTGTTTGCTTGATGTTGTGATAAACCGAACGCATCATAACTTGCCACCTCAGTAGAGTGCATGTCTACTTCTGACACAGAAAAAACATTTTTTGAGTTGTGTATTGTTCTAAAATAGTTGCTATGTGTGCAGGTATTATCCAGCCTGGCGCTGGCTAGTTCTATTTTAACAAACTTCTCACCCGGACTAGCGCTTCTTTGATGATTAGCCTTTCGCTTTGTTGTTAGCCCCGCTCGGCATCCCCGCTTCTGCTTCCGCTCACACCGCTTACGTGTCTTCCGTTGACGGTCCTCGCTGGCACTTGACTCCGCTGCTTTCGAGGCCGCTGGATGTAGCCAGCGAAGAATCCCCATGCTAGCGAGGAGGTCGAAAGTACCCGCATCTTTCAGCCTATAACGGCCCGATCTATCCACATCCAGAATTGTCTGTCGGTCGTATCTGATCACGAAGTGTCCACGCTGTGAGCCAGCCATGAAATAGACAGAAATTGACGGGTATTTTTGCCAAATCGCTCTACACTTCCAAGAGCGTCTGCAAGCCGCTGCCATCAGGGCGCCGCCATCTTGGTTTCATGTTTTCATTTGTAATCAGAATCAGAATCAGAAATACTTTATTAATTGCCGAGGGGAAATTAAGATTTTTCAGCACAATCCCATTCAAGAGCAGACAAACATTACAGGGAGACAGAACAGGATCGCTGACGGGTCTGCCAACTTCCGGCGCTCCTTACAAAAAAAGGGGGGGTGTTGGGTAGGGGGGGTCCAGCCTGAAGCCAAATAAAAAAACTCATAGCCATAGCACACATAAGCATGTGTGTAAGAGCGAAACATCAAGCATCAAAAAACACAACGGACATTAAAGACATTAAAAGAGCAGAGCTGATGCAACCAGCCATTTCTACATACAGCTACAAAAGTAAAACAACAACAACAAAAAACATCTAATCACATCTATTTAAGTTTAGCCCTGGCTGCTAGTTTTTTCGGGAGGGGACCTGGTTCACCTTGTGGACGCGTTTCCTGCGAGATGTCTCGTAAATCTTTGCGGTCCTCCAGCATTCTATTTTGGTTACTTTTGTAGCCTGTTTTAGCTTTTGTGTGTGCATAGCTTCCCTTCTGCTGGAGCACTTCCTTGTGGCTCTTGTCACTACCTGCAAGTTGGCTCCAGCGGTCTCCGCGACTCCAAAGGGAATAAGCGGTAGAAAATGAATGGATGGATGGATGTAGGAAATCTATTATTGTAATATATCTACTATATGAAAAAACATCATTCAATAAGCATGTTCCTTTGCTTTGATCAATTCCGGACGCGCAAAAAATAGTTGTCTATAGATTGCGGTTCTACTAGGGTTGTCTTGATACCAATATTTTGGTACCGGTACTAAAACGTATTTTGATTCTTTTCTAAATAACGGGGACCACAAAAAAATGGCATTATTGGCCTTATTTTAACAAAAAATCTTAGTGTACATTAAACATATGTTTATTATTGCAATCGAAGAACAATTTTTTTCTTAAATAAAATAGTGAACATACTAAACAACTTGTCTTTTAGTAGTAAGTAAACAAGCAAATGCTGCTAATTAGTCTGCTGACATATGCAGTAACATATTGTGTCATTTATCATTCTATTATTTTGTCAAAATTATAAAGGACAAGCTGTAAAAAATTATTCTTATTCTACTTGTTGATTTACTGTTAATATCTGCTTATTTTCTGTTTCAACATGTTCTATCTACACTTTTGTTAAAATGTAATAATCACTTATTCTTCTGTTGTTTTGGATACTTTACATTAAGTTTTGGATTATACCACCAAATTTGGTATCGATCCGATACCAAGTAGTTACAGGACCATACAGTGGTGTCCAGGGACATATTTCCCGAGTTTATGAATATAATATGAAGTTAAAAAAAAAGAAATATTTTTTTTGATGTAATCATAGTAGTATCGACTAGATACGCTATTGTACTTGGTATCATTACAGTGGATGTCAGGTGTAGATTCACCCATGGCATTTGTTTACATTGTGACGCCGGTGAGCTATTGTATCCTCCTACGGTGTGTAGTGAAGCATGTTTAGCTATTCCTCGTCCTGAAGGGATGATACTTGTAAGAAACTTACTTTATTTGTCGCCATGGAGGCGAGGATTAGTGATTTAGAAGTAGCTAAAACACTGCCGACTGTGGATGGATTTTAGCCGCTAACTAGCTAGCCATGTCTTAAAGCACCTCTTCCTGAGGGCGTTTCAGTGTTATAACTTCACCTTTATCTTTAGCTTTTTTCTGTCTACACACTGTCTGCTTGTAAGTACTCTGGGATTGTGCGCTGCCGAACATGCTCCTCTGCTCGTAAAACCAGCAATGTCACGACGTGATGACGACGCGCCGTCATACCTTCCAGCCATCACGGGGAGGACATGCAAACTCCACACAGAAAGATCCCGAGCCCGGGATTGAACTCAGGACTATTAAGGACCTTCGTACTGTGAGGCCCCGCCGTCATACCTATAAAAAAATATATATACCGTATTTTTCGGACTATAAGTCTCAGTTTTTTTCATAGTTTGGCCGGGGGTGCGACTTATACTCAGGAGCGACTTATGTGTGAAATTATTAACACATTACCGTAAAATATCAAATAATATCATTTAGCTCATTCACGTAAGAGACTAGACGTATAAGATTTCATGGGATTTAGCGATTAGGAGTGACAGATTGTTTGGTAAACGTATAGCATGTTCTATATGTTATAGTTATTTGAATGACTCTTACCATAATATGTTACGTTAACATACCAGGCACGTTCTCAGTTGGTTATTTATGCCTCATATAACGTACACTTATTCAGCCTGTTGTTCACTATTCTTTATTTATTTTAAATTGCCTTTCAAATGTCTATTCTTGGTGTTGGCTTTTATCAAATACATTTCCCTAAAAAATGCGACTTATACTCCAGTGCGACTTATATATGTTTTTTTCCTTCTTTATTATGCATTTTCAGCCAGTGCGACTTATACTCCGAAAAATACGGTATATATGGAAAACGGGTACTTTTCAAACAGAGTATAGTACCGTTTTTGATTCATTAGTACCGCGATACTATACTAGTAGCGGTATACCGTACAACCCTAGGTTCTACTGTATATTGCAGAAAAGTAGGTACAAATTATAAATGTGTGCTGTTGGTTCAATGTCACATAATATGAATGTGGAGGGCTCATAATGTTAGTACTGTCGTGATCTGTGGTCTGGATCATGTTTTTTTGTTATTTTCTGTTTAAGACTCCATAGTTCCTGTTTTTGTGCACCCTTGTGTGTTTTAGTTTCCATAACAACTCATTAGTTTCACCTGCCTCATGTGTTCGGATCACGCACCTGCTCTAATCAGAGACTATTATTTAAGCCTGTTTTGCCAGTTAGTCGTCCTGGCGCCATTGCTCTGTACATGTTCTTTTCATGCTCTGTTCATGCTGGTATTCTTGCGATTGCTCTTTTCATGCTTCATGCCATGCCACGTAAGTTTTGTTTATTCAAGCCACAGTTTAGTGAGTTTTTTTTCATGTTTTTAGTTTCATGTTTCATGTCCTAAGTTTTTTTGCCTTAGCTTCCGCGTGCATTAGGCACACTCGCCTTCGGGTTGTTTTCTGTTTTTGTAGTACTTTGAGTCAAGATTAAATCATGTTTTTAACTGCACGCCTTGTCCAGAGTAGTCTGTTTGCGTCCTGGGAAAACAATCCTCGCAGTAAGCTGCGTAAAACTCCACGTCATGACAAGTACGTGCAAAAAACACATTTAAATAGTACACAATTGTAGTAGTACACAGTCTTAGCAGAGGGGTTGCACATCATTTCTTAGTTTGGTATTTGGGTCTCAGTAGATTAGTCCGTCTATGTATTAGACAGTGCCTGTGCAAAATAACACATTAGCGATGCATGAACACAGCCAAAAGTGATAATTGTACTGACAACAAGGCATGCTGGGAAACGCTTTCTTCTTCGATGCATGCACAGACTTGCCAACTCTACTGGATTGTGCGGGAGACTCCCAGAATTGACCCTTGTCTGCAGTTACAAACCTCTCAGATTCTGCTGTTTTTGTGTGCATGCTCTATAAAATATTGTCGCTTTTATCTGGATGTCGAAAGGATGGCGAGGAGATGGTCCATCAGCAATCAATTCATTTAAAAATTGATTGCTGATGGATCTTTCACATAAAACAAAGTGGCTGGGGAGGGGAAAGTCTGGGCTTCCCTGCTTAGGCTGCTTCCCCCGGACCCGACCTCGGATAAGCGGAAGAAAATGGATGGATGGCTGGACGAGCCACACAGCCGTCCCAGCGTGCACACAAAGCGGCACTCTTCCATAGAAGCTCGCCCTCTGTTTCCTCTCCCCGTCACGACGCATTTATGGACTCTCAGAGTGTCGGTA
Organism: Nerophis lumbriciformis; assembly: GCF_033978685.3. Classification (NCBI taxonomy): domain Eukaryota; kingdom Metazoa; phylum Chordata; class Actinopteri; order Syngnathiformes; family Syngnathidae; genus Nerophis; species Nerophis lumbriciformis. Next base: position 30,896,474 of record NC_084569.2, on the reverse strand, counting down.
AGCAGAAACGAACAAACACAAATGCAAATATTTTGAAAGGTTGCTTGACTCAAATTAAGACCGTCTCGGACTATAACTATACATGCTGTCAAAAATACGAAAGGGCTTGTTCCACCTGGTTAGTGGCAAACATAGCTTCGAACACTTCAATCGACACAGACGTCATAATGTCATCAAAGCTCACCTTTAAGCATTCAAACAGGCAATAGAAGAACGTTCCATCCATTTTTTACCGCTTATCCCCTTCGGGGTCGCGGGGGGCGCTGGAGCCTATCTCAGCTACAGTCGGGCGGAAGGCGGCGTACACCCTGGACAAGTCATTAGTTATAAAAGCTAGCTACGGCAAGAGATAAGCTAACTTCTACGTCAGCACGAATCGCGTTTGAGTTTGTAATACACAACACAATTGCCATAGGACACCAATCTGTACTGAGTGAAAAACATGAACAACCAATTTACAGTATCTGTAAAGTATTACTTCATGTTTTGTTTGTAACATGTACACAGCGAGCCAGACAGAGTATGTACTGGAGTTGTAATAACACGCATGACGTGCTGCGTTTATCATGAACAATATTAGAGTGACTTACTTGATGGACAGTTTAAACAGGAACATTTTTCCCGGTTGATTTGGGTAAGCACTCCATTTATGTTGAAATAGCTTGGCTCCAAGTTCCACATTTATACGCCGACATCACTCTCTCGGCTTCCGTCTGCACCAACGTTTTACTCCTCTTCTTCTAGAAGCAGTAGTTCATCCTCAGTATATTCAGATTAAAAAAAGATAGGGTTGTGAATCCTCATTTGTACAAAAGTAGTTGTCTTCGTTGTTTGTTACTGAATCTGCCATGATTAGAAAACACTTGTTTGTTTCCGGAAGTAGGAACACATAGTTGTTGTTTAAAGTCGAAAGTGCGTTGCTATCGAAACGGAAATAAATGTGCAGAGAAAATCAGTCCAGGAAATGCTTAAAATTATATACATATTACATTATATATATATATATATATATATATATATATATATATATATACTTGCAGTGTGAATATTGTACATATTACATATTGTTATGAAGGTGTCTGTTACTACATTATATATATACTTGCAGTGTGTATATTGTACATATTGTTAAGGTGTGTGTTACTATATTATATATATATATATACTTGCAGTGTGTATATTGTACATATTACATATTGTTATGAAGGTGTCTGTTACTACATTATATGTATATATATATATACTTGCAATGTGTATATTGTACACATTACATATTGTTATGAAGGTGTCTGTTACTACATTATATGTATATATATATACTTGCAGTGTGAATATTGTACATATTGTTAAGGTGTCTGTTACTACATTATATGTATATATACTTGCAGTGTGTATATTGTACATATTACACATTGTTATGAAGGTGTCTGTTACTACATTATATATATACTTGCAGTGTGTATATTGTACATATTACATATTGTTATGAAGGTGTCTGCTACTACATTATATATATACTTGCAGTGTGTATATTGTACATATTGTTATGAAGGTGTCTGTTACTACATTAAATATATACTTGCAGTGTGTATATTGTACATATTACATATTGTTATGAAGGTATCTGTTACTCCATCCATCCATCCACCCATCTTCTTCCGCTTATCCGAGGTCGGGTCGCGGGGGCAGCAGCTTAAGCAGGGAAGCCCAGACTTCCCTCTCCCCAGCCACTTCGTCAAGCTCCTCCCGGGGGATCCCGAGGCGTTCCCAGGCCAGCCGGGAGAGATAGTCTCCCCAGCGTGTCCTGGGTCTTCCCTGTGGCCTCCTACCGGTCGGACGTGCCCGAAACACCTTCCTAGGGAGGCGTTCGGGTGGCATCCTGACGAGATGCCCGAACCACCTCATCTGGCTCGATGTGGAGGAGCAGCGGCTTTACGTTGAGTTCCCCCCGGATGACAGAGCTTCTCTCCCTATCTCTAAGGGAGAGCCCCGCCACCCGGCGGAAGAAACTCATTTCGGCCGCTTGTACCCGTGATCTTGTCCTTTCGGTCATGACCCAAAGCTCATGACCATAGGTGAGGATGGGAACGTAGATCGACCGGTAAATTACTACATTACATATATACTTGCAGTGTGTATATTGTACATATTGTTACGAAGGTGTATGTTACTACAATATATATATATATATATATATATATATATATATATATATATATATATATATATATATATATATATACTTGTAGTGTGAATATTGTACATATTGTTAAGGTGTCTGTTACTACATTGTATAATACTTGCAGTGTGTATATTGTACATATTGTTATGAAGGTGTCTGTTACTACATCATATATATATACTTGCACATGTGTATATTGTACACATTACATATTGTTATGAAGGTGTCTGTTACTACATTATATATATACTTGCAGTGTGTATATTGTACACATTACATATTGTTATAAAGGTGTCTGTTACTACATTATATATATACTTGCAGTGTGTATATTGTACACATTACATATTGTTATAAAGGTGTCTGTTACTACATTATATATATACTTGCAGTGTTTATATTGTACATATTACATATTGTTATGAAGGTGTCACTACATTACATATATACTTGCAGTGTGTATATTGTACATATTGTTATGAAGGTGTATGTTACTACAATATATATATACTTGCAGTGTGTACAGTATATAAAACGTTGATGGAGGGTTTTGAAGGCTACAACAGTGACGCCCATTAGCCGCATTTTTTATACGTTTTTAATCGTCTTAAAAACCCTAAAAAATAGAATAAACGTGTGTTATTGCCTCTAATAATGATTGTGAACGATAGGGAAAATTCTGAAAAAAAGAGCAGTTCCCCTTTAAATAAATGTCCAAGATATCAAGACAATGTCAACTTAGTTTAAAGAAGAATGCCAGCACTGCTGAAAGAGTCATCAGCAGCCAGAAACGTGGATGAAAAAGTACTTATCCCGAAATAGATTTTACAACCTAACATGGCTGCAGGTCAGGAGCACAGAGAAGAAGTTGTGTATACGGCCCCCAGCTGTATATGGAGAGGGGATCAAAGGATGTGGTTCTTTGAGCCTCATTGATGCGTCTCAGCCATGGACTGGGTTCAACGTGGCCTCGACACCTTTTGCCTTACAAGGAAATGCAGCACTTCATTTATCGGATTCTGCTTATTTAATACACCTTTGTCATCCTAAGGAAACATGTGCCGTACCCTGCTGAGAACTAGGGTCCACAGCAGTGGACCATGAACCAAAAACAACTGTTTACCAGGATAATATGCATATACACTATATTGCCAAAAGTATTTGGCCATCCATCCAAATGATCAGAATCAGGTGTCCTAATCAATAAGTGTAAGTAAATAAATAAATCACTTGGTGTATAAAATCAAACACTTAGGCATGGAGACTGTTTCTGTGTTCCCTGCAGTGTTCCGAACACTGTGGGGAACACAGAGGACATAAGTTACCCGTGATTGAGCTGTGTGCCTCGACTTCCCACCGGGTTCTGGACTGCCATCCTCGATCCTCGACCCCTGCTTGGACACGGACCCCGTCGCCTCTCTCCAGCCCCCGACCTCTAGCTTGCCCACGGACTGTCTTTTTGCCTTGCCCCTCTGGTCTAAACAAGGATTCATCCAACACACACATACAACAAACTCTGGTAACATTTACATTGTTAATTCTACACATCGTCTTGCACCATTCACGTATAGTAGCATACACACACCAACTCATCATCATCATCAGTTTCAATATCGCTATTGAACTGATCCCTGCCGTCGTGTCGTCTCCTTCCCCCGCCGTAGGTAACAATTGAAGTGACAAACATGCCATCCAAACAATACCCCGTTTGTTGACAAGAAGATATGACAGCCATGGAAGCACATTCAATCTCTTTATTAACCAGAGGCAACACTATCGGGTGAAAAGATTCAAAAGAGCGGGCTAACGGCTAAAATTAACAAACGCAAAACCCTCCAAGACGTCACTTAGCCACACTGTGCTTTACACGGCAAATGCCAGATATTTGAAGTTTTTTCTTAATTACTTTCCCCAGTAATTAATTACATTTATTTAAGAGTAATTATTTTAGTAATTCAATGACTTTTTTGGTAAAGTAACAAGTAGAGATGTCCGCTTTTTTCCGATATTCCTTTATTGCCATCCATCCATCCATCCATCTTCTTTCGCTTATCCGAGGTCGGGTCGCGGGGGCAGCAGCCGAAGCAGGGAAGCCCAGACTTCCCTCTCCCCAGCCACTTCGTCCAGCTCCTCCCGGGGGATCCCGAGGCGTTCCCAGGCCAGCCGGGAGACATAGTCTTCCCAACGTGTCCTGGGTCTTCCCCGTGGCCTCCTACCGGTCGGACGTGCCCGAAACACCTCCCTAAGGAGGCGTTCGGGTGGCATCCTGACCAGATGCCCGAACCACCTCATCTGGCTCCTCTCAGTTCCAATCAATCAATCAAAAACAAGGTTTTCCAAAATAAGAGAACAACTTCAACTCCAGTTATGGAAAAAAGTGCCAACATGGCACTGCCATATTTATTATTGAAATCACAAAGTGCATTATTATTTTTAACATGCCTCAAAACAGCAGCTTGGAATTTGGGACATGCTCTCCCTGAGATAATCCTAATACCCACTACAACTATGGGAAATACTATACTTTGACCTTCACAAAGTGCATTATTTTAAAAAAAATTTTAAACATGCCTCAAAACAAGAGCTACAAAAACAATGAAGGCACACAGCTTCAGTCCAGAGTATATTAGAGCATACTTTCCAACCTTGACACCTCCGAATTCGGGAGATGGGGTGGGGTGTATATTGTAGCGTCCCGGAAGAGTTAGTGCTGCAAGGGGTTCTGGGTATTTGTTCTGTTGTGTTTATGTTGTGTTACGGTGCGGATGTTCTCCCGAAATGTGTTTGTCATTCTTGTTTGGTGTGGGTTCACAGTGTGGCGCATACTTGTAACAGTGGTAAAGTTGTTTATACGGCCACCCTCAGTGTGACCTGTATGGCTGTTGATCAAGTATACTTTGCATTCACTAGGCCGGCACGCTGTTTGTATGAAGGAAAAGCGGATGTGACGACAGGTTGTAGAGGACGCATAAGGCAGTGCTTTTAAGGCACGCCCCCCAATAATGTTGTCCGGGTGGAAATCGGGAGAATGGTTGCCCCGCGAGATTTTCGGGAGGGGCACTGAAATTCGGGAGTCTCCCGGGAAAATCGGGAGGTTGATACCGATAATTTCCAATATTACATTCTAAAGTATTTATCGGCCGATAATATCATCTCTAGTAACGAGTAACTATAATTAAATACTTTTCAAAAGTAATTTTCAGTGAAAAGTGCCAGTGAGAGCAATACAGGACCCCACAGGCCATGACGGAGGTGTCATTCAACTAGTTGTAAGTTCATGTAACGTCCCAAAACTTATGAAAATATTTGATGAAGGCTGAAAATTTACTCAGCTTTAAAGAAATGCTTCCTAAAATGACTATTTTTCCGCGTCCTTCCCCTGCTCTCTTGACTTCCCACGTCGGGAGACTCGGGTCACTTGGGGGGCCAAACTTAATTTTCCACAAACGAGGACAGAAAAAAAGCTCCTGACGCGCTTGTTAGCTTGACGGGACACGCGGCCGTATAGCTCACCTTGACACGCACCTGTTTGGCGGCGCTAATTAGCGAGGACTCTCCCATGTGCATATATGAGCGTGGCCGCACGCATGGTTGAGTTATGGCGTGTGTGGCCCACTTAGGACGGGATAAGGGAGGAGACTGCAGGCCTGATGGGGAGGCAGGGGTCAGAGAGGACAGATATAGATAGAAGTGGGAAAAGCAGAGGGAGCGAGGGAGAGTCGACGACGCTCGGGTTGTTAACCACTGAAGCACCTCGGTCCCGCGTGAGTGTGGTGTTTGTTTTTCCCTCCGCCGCGTCATTACCGGCTGTCGTCCTCTCGCGGGACCTCCTGTTTATCCAGCGCGGCCTTTGAGCTGTCACCGCAGGAGTCGTGCCTTTGTCGTCACCGTGGCAACCAACAGACGCAATGAATCTGCCTCTTTGCACTTGATATGTTCAGCAAATTGGAAAATCGTAACACCTGCGCAACTTTATGAGGAACTCACTTCAACTTTTTCAAAACGGGGGATTATTATTGTTATTTTTGAACATTTATCGATTGGATTTTTGACAGAGCAGGCGTGTCACACTGGTTTTCGTTGAGGGCCACATCGCAGTTATGCCATACTTTCCAACCTTGAGACCTCCGAATTCGGGAGATGGGGGGTGGGGTGTTGGGGGGGGGGGTTGAGGTGCAGGCAGCATACCCCTTCCCCTTCGAGGTTTTCTGGATGAAATTAAATTATTTTTTCCAATCATTTTGGAACTTGCAAGCGTATTTCTTCTTCTTACTCGTCGTCGCCATGTCTCTTCTTCGTTCTTCTGCTTTGTCTCCTTCTTGTTGTGTGTGCAGTTGTGCACTGAGCTCCAAAAGCCATATATGTTATTGTAGCGTCCCGGAAGAGTTAGCGCTGCAAGGGATTCTGGGTATTTGTTCTGTTGTGTTTATGTTGTGTTACGGTGCGGATGTTCTCCCGAAATGTGTTTGTCATTCTTGTTTGGTGTGGGTTCACAGTCCATCCATCCATCTTCTTCCGCTTATCCGAGGTCGAGTCGCAGGGGCAGCAGCCTAAGCAGGGAAGCCCAGACTTCCCTCTCCCCAGCCACTTCTTCCAGCTCCTCCCGGGGGATCCCGAGGCGTTCCCAGGCCGGCCGGGAGACATAGTCTTCCCAACGTGTCCTGGGTCTACCCCGTGGCCTCCTACCGGTCGGACGTGCCCTAAACACCTCCCGAGGGAGGCGTTCGGCATCCTGTCCAGATGCCCGAACCACCTCATCTGGCTCCTCTAGATGTGGAGGAGCAGCGGCTTTACTTTGAGTTCCCCCCGGATGACAGAGCTTCTCACCCTATCTCTAAGGGAGAGCCCCGCCACACTGGCACATATTTGTAACAGTGTTAAAGTTGTTTATACGGCCACCCTCAGTGTGACCTGTATGGCTGTTGACCAAGTGTGCCTTGCGTTATTATTGAACAAGTTGAGACATCATACAACGTGTCAGCATTTCTTGACAACTTCGAGTAAAGACTATTGTTAATCCCGTCCAACACTACATTATTATGTGAGTGGGCCGGTACGCTGTTTAAATGGAGGATAAGCGGACGCCTGGACAGCATGCGGCTGTTAAGGGGTGAAGGTTTCAGGTGAGAGAGGACGTTAAAGGCAGTGCCTTTAAGGCACGCCCCCAATATTGTTGTCCGGGTGGAAATCGGGAGAATGGTTGCCCCGGGAGATTTTCGGGAGGAGCACTGAAATTCGTTAGTCTCCCGGGAAAATCAGGAGGGTTGGCAAGTATGAGTTATGGTTGCCCTCAGAGGGAAGCTTTTAACGGTGAATAATATACAGTATGAATATAAATGTGTACTGTATATATAAAACGTGTATAATTTTCTCTTTTTTTTTACGTACGCTGTATCAATCAATCATCAATCAATCAATGTTTATTTATATAGCCCTAAATCACAAGTGCCTCAAAGGGCTGCACAAGCCACAACGACATCCTCGGCTCAGATCCCACATCAGGGCAAGAAAAAACTCCATCCAATGGGATGACAATGAGAAACCTTGGAGGGGACCGGTGCAATGGACGTCGAGTGGATTCAGCATAATAGTGTGAGAGTCCAGTCCATAGTGGATCTAACATAATAGTGTGATAGTCCAGTCCATAGTGGATTTAACATAATAGTGTGATAGGCCAGTCCATAGTGGATCTAACATAATAGTGTGATAGTCCAGTCCATAGTGGATCTAACATAATAGTGTGATAGTCCAGTCCATAGTGGATCTAACATAATAGTGTGATAGTCCAGTCCATAGTGGATCTAACATAATAGTGTGATAGTCCAGTCCATAGTGGATCTAACATAATAGTGTGATAGTCCAGTCCATAGTGGGGCCAGCAGGAGATCATCTTGAGTGGAGACAGATCAGCAGCGCAGAGACGTCCCCAACTGATGTATGATGTGAGTGGTCCACCCTGGGTCCAGACGTTGGACAGCTCGCGCGTCATCTGTGGTCACCGAAACTGTGCCCCCCTGTTAGAATAATCATGTATATATATTATCACACAACTTTTGTATGCTTAAAGTCTGTTGCTATAGTTATTAGCTACTGTGCTCAAGTTAGACTTTTGTATCTGTGAAAGGACGAAACTTCTTGTCTGAGGGGTGGCCTCAGCCGCAGATGTTATCTTTGTTTTAGCCCGCTAACAGCCAAGGACTTCAAGGACCTCAACGAAGATAAGACGACAGCACGCAGGCGAAGCAGAGACAACAAGGACCTCAACGCAGATCAGACGACAGCACGCAGACAAAGCAGAGACAAGTCGAAATCACAAGGCCCCAGCACATTCCGTCACGTATTGTGCGTACAGGACCTGCTTTGCATGATATATGTGACCACTCCTCAGTGATGTTGACTGTGGAACTCCTGAATAAATAGAGGGACGCGGGAGCTGTACCTTAGAGCGTAGGGCGAGACTGTGACTAAGTGTGCAGCTCCATGCGTTCTCCACATGAGCTAAATTGAACTCTGTTTCTGCTTGGTTCCTTGCTTCTTGTCTGATTAATAGATGTCATCAGTGTTTGAACGTGACACCCCCTTCTCCACGAAGGAAGCAGAAAAGAGACGGCAGATCAACTGGTCTAAAAGGGGTGTCTATTTAAAGGTTAGCGTATACAAATGAGTTTTAAGATGGGACTTAAATGCTTCTACTGTACAAAACCAAATATTTTGTACTGTATAAAACTGGCAGCTCAATCGCCACAATTTTACCGTAATATTTGCAGGGTTTTTTTGTAAAAAGAAAATATATACAGTATATGGCGAACCGGTACTTTTCAAACAGAATATAGTACACACTAAAACATGTTGGGTTAAAAAATAACCCAATTTTAACCCAACTGTTGGTTAAAAAAAAAGGACAAATACCTTATTTGAGTTATTATAACTCCACATTTTGGGTTAATTTTTTCAACCCAACTTTTGCGTTGAAATATTTAACCAAAAAGTTGAGTTATCATAACTTAACGTTGGTTTATTCCCAACCAAACTATTGGGTTGAATTATTTAACCCAAAAGTTGAGTAATGCTAACTCAATGAGGGTTGATTCATAACCCAACTATTGGGTTGTATTTATTTAACACAAAAACTGAGTTATGCTCACTGCAATGTTGGGTTATTCCAAACCCAACTATTGGGTTGCGCAATTTAGCGCCCCTTGACCCAGTAGTTGGTTAAAAATGATACTGTTGGTTTGTCCTACTCCTTCCCAACTACTGATCAAAATTATTTTTATTCCATTAAAATATACACAAAAGCAAGATATGATTGACTTTTTTTTTTACAAGAATTGCCGTGTATGGTCATAGTTGTCACGGCGGGGTTTCATTTTATTGTGTGGATCGTTCTCTCAGGAAATTATTTACTGTCTATAAATCATGCAGGATAAAAACAAAAGAGCACCAGCGTGCCAATAGCATGGGAAGCTAACGGAATAGCGGACAAGAAAAGCTTAGTATGTAAACAGGCAAACAAAAAGGCGAAGCTTAGCTCAGGAATCAAATTAGTAACCGTTGTAACAGTTGTTTGGAAGCAAATAAGAAAGCCAGACTGAGTGTGGCGAAAAGCAGGGAATAAGTAGCTCTCTGATTAGTGCCCAGGAGCAGGTGAGCGTTCCAAACGCTAATCAGAGGCAGGTGAAAACAATCTGCAGTCATGGCAACTAAAACACAAACCCAGGGGTGCTCAAAACAGGAACTGCGGGAGTCAAAAACTAAACAAACATGATCTGGACAGCGGATCATGACGTTAGTAGTTCTATCCAGCATGCTCATGTACATAAAATGTGTGATTGTAAATAATGTTAATGAGATTAATCCGTCATGAAATTCCCTTGAACAAAAAAGTACCTTTTTATTAAAAAAAGCCTTTCACCCAAAAATGCGTTACTCATTGAAAAACAACCCAAAAATGGTTCATAGTTTTGAAAATCCAGAAATTTAGTTAAAATAATACTCTTATAACCCAAAAAATTGATTTCTCTTCATAAAAATAACTTCAAAATTCAACCCAACGCTCGCAACTCATAAATTGGGTTATCAAAATAACCCAGCATTTTTTAGTCCCCTCGGGGATTAATAAAGTACTTCTGATTCTGATATGATTCATTAGTAGGGACGATGTTTGATAAGAATTTTCGAGTTCAAGCCCATTATCGAATCCTCTTATCGAACCGATTCCTTGTCGATTCTCTTATCGAATCCAGATAGGCTGTTGTATATGGAAAAAACACAATATTTGGTTTAACAAAAGCTCAGTTTTATTTTATAAGAAAAAAAATTGAATTAAATAAATTAAATTAAATAAATAAATAAATATCTGCGATGAGGTGGCGACTTGTCCAGGGTGTACCCCGCCTTCCGCCCGATTGTAGCTGAGATAGGCTCCAGCGCCCCCCGCGACCCCAAAGGGAATAAGCGGTAGAAAATGGATGGATGGATGGATGGAAATAAATAAATATTGACTGTTACCCCGCAAAAAAAAATTTAAAAAAAATTGACTGTTGTTACCCAAAGTATATTAAATAGGATTTTTCAGAAAAACAAATATATACAGTAACACAAAAACAACCTGTCTCTGTGGTCACTATAGGTGAATAGCCATGCTTTGAGGCGTTTTTTCCAGTCCATTATTTTTGCTGCTTGTGTGACATCACAGGAAATGACATAGCTCAGTCTAATGACTGAGCTACGTCATTTCCTGTGATGTCCCACAGGGCATTTCTTGTGGGACGGGATTCGTTTCCAGGGATTTGAATAAAGAACCAACTCTTTTTCTTTACTATAGTGGCCTCGATAACAGGAACCGGTTCTCAAAAAGGGATTCGAGTCTATGGAATCGGTTCTTTTCTTATCGAACGGTTCTTTTCTTATCGAACAACCGGGAGAACCGGTTTCCAACATCATCCCTTACCGCGATACTATACTAGTGCCGGTATACCGTACAACCCTAATTCGATGAGCTTGACAAATTCCAAGTCAAAAGTATCGGTACCAGTATCAAAACTGCAATACAAGCCCTGTATTTATGTTATGTTATGTTATGTTTTGTTATGTTATCCGGATCAATACCAAAAGTTGCGGTATCGCCCACACCGTCTGTACAGCGGTGTGAAACAGCACTGCGTCATTCTGAGAGTTGTTTCTAATGTTTACGATCCCTCATTAAGCTTGAACCTGCTGTCCAAAGCCTCACATCTGGCAGGAGGTTCAAATCTATAAAACCTCGAGTCGGCCTTATCAATAAGGCCCACGCCTCCCTTTTGCTCTATCCTTCCTTTTTATATGACTCCAGCACAAAACCAGTAGCAGTGATGGCAAAGCAGGGAACTACGATAACAACCATAGAACCATTCAGCCTGTGGTGACACAATTGTCCAATCAGCGGACAGCAGCTGCACCCTCGTGGGCGTAACACACCAAGAAGGTAACATTGCGCAATGTATTCTGTACTGGACCACAGCAAACAATAGTAAACATCATAATTTATTATTTGAACTAGATCGTTGTTGTCTCAGTAAAGGTTTTTTATCACTGCTCCCGTATTGGGTCTCACTAGATCAGCAAGAAATGGGTAGTAAGACGTTACGTTTACTTAAGTAACTTTTTGGATAAAGTGTACTTGTCAGTAGTTTTCAGTGACGTGCGGTGAGGTTGATGGCTGGTGAGGCACTGACTTCATCACAGTCAGATTTACAAACATATGAACCCTAAAGAGTATCTTATTCACCATTTGATTGGCAGCAGTTAACGGGTTATGTTTAAAAGCTCATACCAGCATTCTTCCCTGCTTGGCACTCAGCATCAAGGCTTGGAATTGGGGGTTAAATCACCAAAAATGATTCCCAGGCGCGGCGCCGCTGCTGCCCACTGCTCCCCTCACCTCCCAGGGGGTGATCAAGGGGATGGGTCAAATGCAGAGGACAAATTTCATTACACCTAGTGTGTGTGTGACAATCATTGGTACTTTAACTTAACTTTAACTTTACACATACAAACTGTAGCACACAAAAAAGCACATTTAATAAAAAAAACGTTATTATGGTCTTACCTTTACTTAGAAATTAAGTCCATGCGCCGCAACTAAAGCCCTCACTTAAACTTTCCACGTGCAAGATTGAATCTATTTAAAAAAGTGTAACCGAGGGTTTATAAATGTCGCCTATACTGTATGAAACTACAAAATAACAAACACGGAGGCTCCAGTTTACACGAGGACCACTTTATTTACCTTCTTTCAAAAACCTCCGCAACGTGACATCACTTCTGCTCTTAGCGCCTTCAAAATAAGAGCTCAAGGCTTATACTGTATAACAGCGCATAACAGGAACTTAACATCATAAAGAGGAAAGCCCATGAAAATAGGTTACAAAAGTTATTTAATAAGAAGCCAAAAAGTGCAAAAACAATAATGTTCGTGTTGGAGGAGTTGTGAATTAGGTACACCTGCAGTCTGCAGGTGTATCTAATGGTGTGTCCCTGCAGTCATTCACAACTCCTCCAACACTAACATTATTGTTTTTGCACTTTTTGGGTTCTTATGAAATAATTTTTTTAAATAGATTCAATCTTGCACGTGGAAAGTTTAAGTGTGGGCTTTAGTTGATATAACAATTCTACGGCGGGGGTGCAGGAGGCGAGCCTCAGCCAGTGCGTCTTTTGCAGCCGTTTTATGATCGCTCAGCATAATAAATACTTTACACACATACAGTTGTTGACAAAATACACTGTACATTATATACCTCAGCTAACTAAACTATGGAAATGTATAATATAATTCATATAGCAATACGGTCTCACTGCACAGCAGGCCAGCAGTTAGCCGAGTCATTGCGCAATCCATGGTGAGGCACAACTGAGTGACGTGCCTCAACTGGCTGCTGTTCACCGCACCGTCTCTTCTCAGTATTTGAACGGCAAATGTGAAAATTCAGCGATTTTGAATAAAAATAATCTAAAACTGGTGAAGTTAAATGGAAAATAACTTTATAGTATAATCACTGGATACATGTAACAATTAAATTTTTTTTTTTTCTTTTTACATTTTTTTTCTTTCCATGATGGCAGGTGAGGCCCTGCCTCACCTGCCTCTAGTGACTGCACGTCACTGGTAGTTTTAATGCAACATGCTTTTTTATTTTAAGAAAAGTCGCTACTTTTACTTAGTTACCGTACTTTTCGGGCTATAAGGCGCACTTAAAATCCTTTCATTTTCTCAAAACTCAACAGTGCGCCTTATAACCCGGTGCGCCTAATGTACGCAATCATTTTGGTGAAAAGCATGAAAAGTTAGCATGCTAGCAGTTGACGAGCATTTTGACTTTGGAACCGTTCTAGTCGATCGAGAAATGTGGGATATGTGGATGTTTGTATATTGGGCATTCATTTTAAATGGGGAACAATTCCTGGTAATTCCGTGAAAACACGGAATTTTCGTAACCCGGGAATATGTCGGTTGGGAAATATGTTGACAGCATGTAGATGCTGAAGAGTGCAAGGCCAAGAACCGAACCCTGTGGAACTCCGCACGTTACCTTAACATACTCCGAGGTCACATTGTTATGGGAGACGCACTGCATCCTGTCAGTAAGATAGTAGTTAAACCAAGACAAGGCTAAGTCTGACATACCAATACGTGTTTTGATACGTTCTACTAAAATGTTATGATCGACAGTATCGAAAGCAGCGCTAAGACCAAGAAGCAGCAACGTGGATGACGCATCAGCATCCATGGTTAACAATAGGTCGTTAGCCATTTCTGTGAGGGCTGTCTTCGTAGAGTGATTTGCCCTGAAACCGGACTGAAAGGGGTCACAGAGATTGTTAGACGCTCTAATTGTTCGTTTAGCTGCTGTGCAACAATTTTTTTCGAAGATTTTCGAGATAAAGGGAAGGTGGGACACCGGCAGGTAGTTTACCATGAGGTCAGGATCCAGGTTAGGTTTTTTTTGAGCAGAGGATGAATAACCGCTTTTTTGAATGCTAAGGGAACAGTGCCACAGGAAAGTGATAAGTTTATAATATTTAGCACTGATGGTCAATGTTCCCTCTAAGGTGCGCACCTGTGCAATTGCGCACTGCTCAAGCGTCCTCTGCGCACGGCAAATCTATGCCACGCACATAATCAAATAAAAAAATAAGCGCATAACAATTTTCGACAGAGAAAACAGTTTTCGTCATCTTTGTTCAAATATTGTAACGTCTGTCGAGACGCTTTGAGGACATGAATTCCATCGATCACTTTACTGAGCAAAACTCTTTATTGTCAGCGATAAACACATCACCAAAACATTAGTAAAAAAAATTATATCTAGCAAAACTGGTCATTTTCTGCAGTACAAACCAGACCAAAAGCAACTTTGTTATATCAACAGCAGCCGCTCGCTCTTTCTCACTTGCGCCAACACATGCACATATGTGACTTAGCCAGTGATGCGTTTACAGCCACACAAAAAGTCGGACAACTCCAACTCCACACATAAAGTGTAATTCCAGGTCGTTACACTATGATTTACCAATCAAATGTGTGCTTATTCTAGTGTCATTTATTAGGAATCTTAATTTATAAATACTAATCATGAAATGCTGTTCGTATATTAAATAAATACAAATAAAAATATATTTTTCACAAACAGGAAGTTGTAGGAATGTACACATGATCCCCTGTTTACATCTCATTGTGCAACCTGTGAATGTTTTAATGGGAACTAAATGCAATGTCTGAAAGGGGTACAAATTATCTCCAAAGCAGGACCTCCACCCAGTCAAACAATACAAGTACACAGTTCATGAAAAACAATATTTTTTGTTATTGTCATTGTAAGTGGGCCTAAACACTTATATTAGAAAATAACCTCATGGAAATGACTGCTGTCAATTGATTATAATAATAAGAGAATGTTGTCTGTCTATCTGTGTTGGCCCTGCGATGAGGTGGCGACTTGTCCAGGGTGTACCCCGCCTTTTGCCCGAATGCAGCTGAGATAGGCTCCAGCACCCCCCGCGACCCCGAAAGGGACAAGCGGTAAAAAATGGATGGATGGATGGAGATTGAACTTGTTTTTTAGTCAGGTTTGGGCCAGGTGTGCTGCTGGTGTAGCTACAGTGTGCATGTCTGATGTTGCTCACATGGGCTCCACTGAATGCTCAGGGAGTTTTTGCGTTTGCTCACACACATGAAAAATTAGAGGGAACATTGCTGATGGTCCTAATATTACAAACAGAAGAGACGCTACTTTTACTCAGTTACATTAAGCATTCCCACAATAAAAGGAAATCAAATATCTCAAGGGGGTTAGATTGAATTTTACACTAATTTCCATTGTTGCCTATAACACAAAGCTAAGTTGTAAATGTTTTGTTCAGATAGTTTAGCTGTATATCGACTGACCAGAATTGTCTTGGTTTTAGTATTTTTAATGTACAATATGCATCCTTCAGTTTCCCAGTATGAAAATGTGCACACCTCTGGACTATGCGGTGTGCAGCTGGGCACCAGCTGTCTCGTCAGGGGAGTTTTCTGATAAGATGTTTGGCAGATAGCTAGACCCTAAATACCAACAGTAATTATCCCGGTCTATTAGTCATGGAGCCCTTCTGTCGAGGAGACAGTTTATGGGTACTCGAGGCAAAAACAAAAAAACAGTTTGTCTGACGCCAACGGTATTTATAACGTGGGCATACTTGCCAACCTTGAGACCTCCGATTTCGGGAGGTGGGGGGCGTGGTCGGGGGGTGGGGCGGGGGCGTGGTTAAGAGGGGAGGAGTATATTTACAGCTAGAATTCACCAAGTCAAGTATTTCTATATATGAAATACTTGA
This sequence comes from Nerophis lumbriciformis, assembly GCF_033978685.3. Taxonomy (NCBI): domain Eukaryota; kingdom Metazoa; phylum Chordata; class Actinopteri; order Syngnathiformes; family Syngnathidae; genus Nerophis; species Nerophis lumbriciformis. Next base: position 30,880,432 of record NC_084569.2, on the reverse strand, counting down.
ATTTCAGTGTTCATTTATTTACACATATACACACACATAACACTCATCTACTCATTGTTGAGTTAAGGGTTGAATTGTCCATCCTTGATCTATTCTCTGTCACTGTTTTTCTAACCATGCTGAACACCCTCTCTGATGATGCATTCTGCTTCGTCTCCTTGTTGTGCCCTAGATGTTATTGTCACATATGCATGTACAGTAGATGGCAGTATTGCCCTGTTTAAGAGTGTCACAACATTGCTGTTTACGGCAAACGGACTGCTTTACGGTAGACGAAAACGTGACTGCTGTTGTTGTGTGTTATTGCTGCGCTGGGAGGACGTTAAAGAAACTGCCTAACAATAAACCCACATAAGAAACCAAGAACTCGCCCTCGATCATTCTACAGTTGTAACGTCATTGGGCAAGCACGCTGTTTATATTGTGGGAAAGCGGACGTGAAAACAGGCTGTCCTCACTCAGGTCCGCATGGAGCTGGAGGGGGCGTGGCCTACAGCTCCGCCTGAATTTCGGGAGATTTTCAGGAGAAAATTTGTCCCGGGAGGTTTTCGGGAGAGGCGCTGAATTTTGGGAGTCTCCCGGAAAATCCGGGAGGGTTGGCAAGTATGCCAACAGTATTTATAACGTGGGCCACCCTTCTGGCTCAGATGCTAGAATTTGAGGATTCTAGCCTGAACACACGATCACTGCCTTCATTTGATGTTAGATTCAACAGTTCTCAGCTCACTCACTGCACCTTGGGCACTTTGAACGTTAAATATAGTCTTGCACTTTGAAAAAGAGCAAGATTGTTCCGCTTCTACCAGGGGATCGGCCCAAACATCGGCACAGACAAAGTTTCTTCATTACTTTCTAGTAGGGCTGTACCGATTAACCGGCCGCCAATCAGTATCGGCCAATTTTCTTGAAAAAGTATGTGTTTGCCATTTTTTTTTTTTTCAAAATATTTTTATTGAATTTTGCAGACAGTACAGTATGATGGATCATGTCAACAGCAAGTTGAGGTATCTGCACATTTTACAATAAACCCCAGCCCTTACAATACCCACCCACTTAATTCCCAAGGTAATTGTCACCTAGTGCCCACAACAAATATAGACACACATGAATATATGCAAACTTAGATTCAATCTAACAAAATATTGTGTTTGCCATTTTAACGCCGATAACAAACACCGATCTTCTGTATTTACTTTCAGTCCGCCGGCTGACACAAGCATATAAAACAGATCTAGGCAAATTAAGGCCCGGGGGCCACATGCGGCCCGTTAGGCTTTTCAATCTGGCCCGCCGGACATTCCCAAATAATTTTTTTAGATGTTTAAGATGTAAAGTGTAGCTGCCATTATGATGTGCACTCATGTTTTCTAATGACCGTAAGTTTTCAACCATACTAAGTCTTTCAATGGTTGGAGTCTGCGTTTTTGCATGATATACTAGTTACTATGGTCATCTAATTAGTTACTATGGTCATCTAATTGGTTACTATGGTCATCTAATTAGATACTATGGTCATCTAATTAGTTGCTATGGTCATCTAATTGGTTACTATGGTCATCTAATTAGATACTATGGTCATCTAATTAGTTACTATGGTCATTTAATTAGTTACTATAGTCATCTAATTAGATACTATGGTCATCTAATTAGTTACTATGGTCATCTAATTAGTTACTATGGTAATCTAATTAGTTACTATGGTCATCTAATTAGTTACTATGGTAATCTACGTCACAGCAGCTCAGACGAGGCACCAAGCAGTGTTGGGTGGGAAGCGTTTCCGCAGGAAATTTTCACAACAAAGTTCTAAAGCTTAGTGATGTATCAGATATATCGGATTGTAGGTGGGTTTATTGTGTACCCTTTGCGTTCCTATTTCACTGTTTGTTGCACTTTTGTTGTGTTTCACTTGATTGTAAAATATGTCGATCGAAAGGGGGTGTGACATTCATATTTTGTCAATATTCAATGTTTTATCCTTCATTGAAAATTTTTTAATTCCGTTACGTTTTTTAAGGCAGTCTGTCATGACGTTTTTAGCATTCAATCAGACATTATTGTGAGGTTTTGTATTAGTGTCCCTAAAAATAGATATACCGGCCCCCAGACACATTTTTTTCTCTAAGTGTGGCCCCTGAGTCAAAATAATTGCCCAGGCCTGATCTAAAAGCAAATTTTGTGTCTCCGTAGTCCATACAGTGATACAGTGATATATCAGATGTTTCAGATTGTAGGTGGGTTTATTGTGTACCCTTTGCGTTCCTATTTCACTGTTTGTTGCATTTTTGTTGCGTTTCACTTGATTGTAAAATAATGTCGATCGAAAGGGGGTGTGACGTTCATATTTTGTCAATATTCAGTGTTTTATCCTTCATAGAATTTTTTTAAATTCCGTTACGTTTTTTAAGGCGGTCTGTCATGACGTTTTTAGCATTCAATCAGACATTATTGTGAGGTTTTGTATTAGTCTCCGTAAAAATAGATATACCGGCCCTAAGACACATTTTTCTCTCTAGATGTGGCCCCCGAGTCAAAATAATTGCCCAGGCCTGATCTAAAAGCAAATGTTGTGTCTCTGTAGTCCATACACAGCATTTCTGCATGTTTTAGTGTTTTAAGTATTACGGGTGTCAAAAAAAAATAATTTAATGAATTGGTATTCTTGATCGATTAAAAAAAAAATTAGTCTATTTTTAACCCTTTTTTTTATTTTTTTTTACCTGTCCTGTCCAGCCACTTGGGCAAATCATATAGTTGATGTAGATCAGGGGTGTCAAACTCATTTCCATTGAGGGCCACATTGCAGTAAAGGCTGCTTTCAGAGGGTCTGCTTTTTTTAAATTCATTTAAGATTAATAACCTGTGATTAATCATGATTATTTTAAATGCATATGCATTTCGATTAAAATATTTTTGTTTATGTATAACTTGCTTTAAAATCATAAATAAAGGTGACAAGCAGATATTTAACTATTTGTTTTTATCTCACAAAAATAGTTTTGTAATACAGTATATAATAATATAATTGGCATGATCAGATAATATTAAAGTTTAAATAATAAAAAAAATTTCTGTCAAAATTGAATGAACGCATTTAGTAAAAAAAAATAATAATTGTTTTTTTAAATAAGTATTTTATTTAAACCCATTTTTTCCAGGCTTTCGTGGGCCACATAAAATGATGTGGCGGGCCAGAACTGGCCCCCGGGCCTTGAGTTTGACATCTGTGATGTAGATGATCATATTTGCGGTACAGATTTACTTTACAAAAGAGAAGTGTTGAAAATTTCTCTTGTTGCTTTATTTGTATTTGACTTTATTAAATGTTTTGGTGGAATTTTATTAAACAAAGCATTTTTCACAGCTGTTTATGGAATGTAGTTAATCAAAGAACTGGCACCTGATGTTTTCCAAAAGTATTGATTTTGAATCGAGAATCGTTTTGAATCGAGAATCGATTCTGAATTGAATCTTTACCCCCAAGAATCAAATCAAATTGTGTGGGTTCCCAGAGATTCACAGCCCTATTACGTATCATTATCAAGTATCACTATCACTGAAGGATGAGGTTAAATATGTTACACACGGAGAGCAAGTCAGGAGCAGACATGCTAAAAGTGCATTTTCTGTTTTTGATTTAAGCTTTCCGTCTTGACGCTTCGATGTTTTCCTTGGTCTACCGGTACTTTTCGATGTTGTTTTTAGAAGACACAACAAACTCCCTTCTTGTCTCTCATGGATACACACCTGTTGTTGTTGACTTTGGACTAGCAACTGCACAGACATCAAGGCCGCGGAACAGAGACACACTACGGGCTTACACACACACATGCAACCACAAAAATGTACGCCACACATACACCCCCCACCCCCCCAACCCAACGCCCTCGACGCAAATCCCATAGGAGTGATGAAAGGATGGTCAGCGCCTGAGAGCTGCGGCCCTAACATCATGACCTCGCACTCCCTTCCCTCTGTTGCTAGATATCTCGAGATGTATGTTGTAATATGTATATGTGCTTTGCTATGGAAGTTTTTTCCCACTCCAGATTGAGCCCCCTTAGAAGCCCAGTCTTGATTGTATTTTTTTACTCATCCTTCCCCAGCGTTTTACCTTTTTCCCATCTTTCACGGGGCGCCTTGTGGTGACCTATCAGCATTCCTGTTCTGTAACCCTGTACACTGTTTGTTTGTCTAATCTTGAACGGGTTTGTGCTGAAAACAAAGTTTTGTTGTACTTGTGCAATGACAATAAAGACCTACCTATCTATCTATCTATCTATCTATCTATCTATCTATCTATCTATCTATATATCTATCTATCTATCTATCTATCTATCTATCTATCTAACTATCTATCTACTTGCTCCAAATGTTTTAACATCTTTTGCAAAATTTCACAATGATTTACCTTCTTGGAGGAGTTTCATAATCCTCCTGTTACGCTCCTTTGTTTCAATGGACATCTCTCATTTCAAAGCCATGATTCATGACAATCCACTTGGTGCAACAGCTCTCCAAGGTGCGACCACTCATTTTAAAATGCAGACTAATCCTTTAATCACAAGTGTCTCAAAGGGCTGCACAAGCCACGACGACATCTTCGGCTCAGATCCCACATCAGGGCAAGAAAAAAAACAGTGGATCAAGTTAATAATGTGAGAGTCCAGTCCATAGTGGGGCTAGGAGGGGATCATCTTGAATGGAGACAAGTCAGCAGTGTAGAGACGTCCTCAACTCATGCACGGAGGGGTGGTCCAGACGTTGAACAGCTAGCGCACATCTGTGGTCACCTGACAACCTCCCCACGCAGGAGAGTGGGGCAGAGCAGAAAAGAAAAGAGAGACGGCAGATCAACTGGTCTAAAAAGGGGGTCTATTTAAAGGCTAGAGTATACAAATGAGTTTTAAGATGGGACTTAAATGCGTCTACTGAGGTAGCATCTCTAACTCTTACCGGGAGGGCATTCCAGAGTACTGGAGCCCGAATAAAAAAACGCTCTATAGCCCGCAGACTTTTTTGGGGCTCTGGGAATCACTAATAAGCCGGAGTTCTTAGAATGCAGACCTCCGAATTCGGGAGATTGGGGGGGGAGTATATTTATAGCTAGAATTCACTGAAATGAATATATTTCTTATATATATATATATATATATATATATATATATATATATATATATATATATATATATATATATATATATATATTTGTATATACATATATATATATATATATATATAGTACAGTAATGAAAACACAGTTGTTCTACTAACTGTACTGTACTTGCTGCTTACTTTAAAAAAAAAAACACTTACCTTTCACTATTTGAGTAGCTTTTGTTCTGCCATTTGAGTACTGGCGAGCTGAATCCGGGAACATATCCTTCACGGATTTGTTGAAAACATCCGCAAATGAGAACAGGATGTTGCTTGCAAGGTGGCCCATAATACTGCGTTGTCGCCGCCTTGTGCTTCTCTGACCGTTCATGAGTGACTATATCCATTCGGCCACCGTGTTATGGGTTATAAATAAACCTATGGATAACGGAGACATATATAATAGTCTCCTTTTCAGGTGAGAGAGGACGCTAAAGGCAGTGCCTTTAAGGCACGCCCCCAATATTGTTTGTCCGGCTGGAAATTTTGGACATTACTACTTGCCGTAGTTTTGAAGCAATGCATGATGGGAATCCGGATGTTGTGTGTCAGTGTATTAACGTGCCGGCTGGTATAAACACACACTGAGAAATAGCTCCGTGCCTGCCTAGTTTATGGGTTATAGATAAACCTATGGATAACAGAGACATATATATAATAGTCTCCTTTTCAGGTGAGAGAGGACGCTAAAGGCAGTGCCTTTAAGGCACGCCCCCAGTATAGTTGTCCGGCTGGAATTCGGGAGAATGGTTGTCCCGGGAGATTTTCGGGAGAGGCACTGAAATTCGAGAGTCTCCCGGAAAATTCGGGAGGGTTGGCAAGTATGTCATATGGTACAATACAATCAGCAAGATAGGATGAAGCTAGACCGTTTAGTACTTTATACGTAAGTAGTAAAACCTTAAAGTGGCATCTTAAGTGTACAGGAAGCTAGTGCAGGTGAGCCAGTATAGGTGTGTGTATATAGGTATATACAGTATGTTTATAGGTATATAAAGGTATATACAGTATAGGTATATATATATATATATATATATATATATATATATACCGTATATATATATAGGTATATAAAGGTATATACAGTATTGGTATATATAGGTATATATGTATATAAAGGTATATAGAGTATAGGTATATGTATATATATATATGTATATAGGTATATAAAGGTATATACATTATAGGCGTAATATGATCAAACTTTCTTGTTCTTGTCAAAAGTCTAGCAGCCGCATTTTGTACCAACTGTAATCTTTTAATGCTAGACATCGGGAGACCCGAAAATAATACGTTACAGTAATCGAGACGAGAACGCATGAATAATGATCTCAGCGTTGCTAGTGGACAAAATGGAACGAATTTTAGCGATATTACGGAGATGAAAGAAGGCCGTTTTAGTAACACTCTTAATGTGTGACTCAAATGAAAGAGTTGGGTGGAAGATAATACTCAGATTCTTTACCGAGTCGCCTTGTGTAATTGTTTGGTTGTCAAATGTTAAGGTGGTATTATTAAATAAATGTCGGTGTCTAGCAGGACCGATAATCAGCATTTCCGTTTTCCTGGCGTTGAAATGCAAAAAGTTAGTGCACATCCATTGTTTAATTTCATTTAGACATGCCTGCAGGTGACTACGATCTGGCGTGTTGGTCATGTAGAGTTGGGTGTCATCAGCATAACAGTGAAAGCTGGCACCATATTTGCGAATGATGTCCCCTAGCGGCAGCATGTAAATGCTGATGGGTGCAGGGCCAAGAACCGAACCCTGTGGAACTCCGCACGTTACCTTAACATACTCCGAGGTCACGTTGTTATGGAAAATGCACTGCATCCTGTCAGTAAGAGAGGAGTTCAACCAAGAAAAGGCTAAGTCTGTCATGATCCGTGGTCCGGATCATGTTTTTGTTATGTTCTGTTAGCCATACAGGTCACACTGAGGGTGGCCGTATAAACAACTTTAACACTGTTACAAATATGTGCCACACTGTGAACCCACACCAAACAAGAATGACAAACACATTTCGGGAGAACATCCGCACCGTAACACAACATAAACACAACGGAACAAATACCCAGAACCCCTTGCAGCACTAACTCTTCCGGGACGCTACAATATGCACCCCCTTTATCCCCCTCCCCCCCTCCCCCACCTCAACCCCGCCCGACCCCCCCAACCCCAACCACCTCAACCTCCTCATGCTCTCTCAGGGAGAGCATGTCCCAAATTCCAAGCTGCTGTTTTGAAGCATGTTAAAAAAAATAATGCACTTTGTGACTTCAATAATAAATATGGCAGTGCCATGTTGGCATTTTTTTCCATAACTTGAGTTGATTTATTTTGGAAAACCTTGTTACATTTTTTAATGCATCCAGTGGGGCATCACATCAAAATTAGGCATAATAATGTGTTAATTCCACGACTGTATATATCGGTATCGGTTGATATCAGAATCGGTAATTAATAGTTGGACAATATCGGAATATTGGATATCGGCAAAAAAGATATTATCGGACATCTCTAGTTATTAGTCATTTTTGCGAGAGCTGTTTCCGTCAAGTGATTTGCCCTGAAACCGAACTGAAAGGGTTCATAGAAATTCGCTAAGTGTTAATTTATCTGCTGTGCAACAATTTTTTGGAGGATTTTTGAGATAAAGGGAAGGTGGGACACTGGCCGTTAGTTTACCATGAAGTCAGGATCGAGGTTAGGTCTTTTGAGCAGAGGATGAATAACCGCTTTTTTGAATGCTCAGCAAGCAGTGCCACAGGAATTTGATAAGTTTATAATATTTAGCACTAGGGATGTCCGATAATATCGGACTGCCGATATTATTGGCCGATAAATGCTTTAAAATTTAATATCGGAAATTAACGGTATCAGTTTCAAAATTATCGGTATCGGTTTCAAAAAGTAAAATTTATGACTTTTTAAAACGCCGCTGTGTACACGGACATAGGGAGAAGTACAGAGCGCCAATAAACCTTAAAGGCACTGCCTTTGCGTGCCGGCCCAGTCACATAATGTCTACGGCTTTTCACAAACACAAGTGAATGCAAGGCATACTTAGTCACCAGCCATGCAGGTCACACTGAGGGTGGCCATATAAACAACTTTAACACTGTTACAAATATGCGCCACACTGTGAATCCACACCAAACAAGAATGACAAACAGATTTCGGGAGAGCATCTGCACCGTAACACAACATAAACACAACAGAACAAATACCCAGAACCCCGCTACAATATACACCCCCCCCTCCCCCACCTCAAACCCGCCCACCTCAACCTCCTCATGCTCTCTCAGGGAGAGCATGTCCCAAATTCCAAGCTGCTGTTTTGAGGCATGTTAAAAAAAAATAATGCACTTTGTGACTTCAATAATAAATATGGCAGTGCCATGTTGGCACTTTTTTCCATAACTTGAGTTGATTTATTTTGGAAAACCTTGTTACATTGTTTAATGCATCCAGCGGGGCATCACAACAAAATTAGGCATAATAATGTGTTAATTCCACGACTGAATATATCGGTATCGGTTGATATCGGAATCGGTAATTAAGAGTTGGACAATATCGGAATATCGGATATCGGCAAAAATACATTATCGGACATCTCTATTTAGCACAGATAGTCCTAATATTACAAACAATTCCTTGATAAGTTTCCCAGGAATTGGGTCAAGTAAACATGTTGTTTGTTTTGACCCATTTACACGTCGCAGGAGTTCCTCCAATGTTATTTCATCAAAAAGAGAGAGACTATTTTGGAGGGCAATATTGATCTTTCATACATTTATATCTGTGTTATTAGAACCCAGTTGGAGCTGGGACGCGTTATCTTTCATCTCCTTTCAAAAAGTCCCCATAATTTGCAGCACGTCAAGTATGGTGAAAATTTTGATATTTTGGGGGTCCCAAAATTTTTTTGTGTTAGGGTTAGGGCATCGGAGAAGCATCATGCGTGCTGGCCGACTCCTATAGAACCCCGCGGTGCAAAAAGAGCGAGGGCCCGTTCAACGCTGCTCGCGACTTCAATGTATTTCTTTTTTGTATGCAAAATAACAAAATTAACTTAACGAACAGTGACATCTGCAAACCGTCCTGAACATAGACGGCGTGCGCCACGATGGCAATGTTCAGGGGAATATACCTTTACATTTTTATCAGTGACAGAGCAGGAAGGGTCTAGGAAAAAAAGGAGGAGCCAAAGCGCCCTGTACATTCATTAATGGACATATTTCATGCGCGTCTGCACACAAGACAAGGAGGAGAGGCCCTGCCAAGAAATATTCTAAAGAGGTGACTTTAAAGGCCTACTGAAACCCACTACTACCGACCACGCAGTCTGATAGTCAATGATGAAATCTTAACATTGCAACACATGCCAATACGGCCGGGTTAGCTTACTAAAGTGCAGTTTTAAATTTCGCGTGACATATCCTGCTGAAAACGTCTCGGTATGATGACGTCTGCGTGTGACGTCGCGGATTGTGGAGGACATTTTGAGACAGCATGACGGCCAGCTATTAAGTCGTCTGTTTTCATTGCAAAATTCCACAGTATTCTGGACATCTGTGTTGGTGAATCTTTTGCAAGTTGTTCAATGAACAATGGAGACAGCAAAGAAGAAAGCTGTAGGAGGGAAGCGGTGTATTGCGGCCGACTGCAGCAACACAAACACAGCCGGTGTTTCATTGTTTACATTCCCGAAAGATGACAGTCAATCTTTACCATTGGCCTGTGGAGAACTGGGACAACAGAGACTCTTACCAGGAGGACTTTGAGTTGGATATGCAGACACGGTACCGTGAGTACGCTTCCAAACATTTGATCGCTTGCCCGTCCGTATGTGCGTGCCGCTATGTGCATGTCACATAAATAATTCAATGTATACACCCTGATGATTATCTTGTGTGATGACTGTATTATGATGATAGTATATATGATAGTATATATCTGTATCATGAATCAATTTAAGTGGACCCCGACTTAAACAGGTTGAAAAACGTATTCTGGTGTTACCATTTAGTGGTCAATTGTACGAAATATGTACTTCACTGTGCAACCTACTAATAAAAGTCTCACGTATGTAACTTTGGGGAAATATATGTGCTGTATGAACTTTGGGAGGTGAACGGTACTTTGGGCTGTGGGATTGAGTGTGTTGTGCAGGTGTTTGAGTTGTATTGGCGGGTTATACGGACGGGATGGGGGAGGTGTTTGTTATGCGGGATTAATTTGTGGCATATTAAATATAAGCCTGGTTGTGTTGTGGCTAATAGAGATTATGTATGTCTTGTGTTTATTTACTGTTTTAGTCATTCCCAGCTGAATATCAGGTCCCACCCGCCTCTCACAGCATCTTCCCTATCTGAATCGCTCCCACTGCCCTCTAGTCCTTCACTCTCACTTTCCTCATCCACGAATCTTTCATCCTCGCTCAAATTAATGGGGAAATCGTTGCTTTCTCGGTCCGAATCGCTCTCGCTGCTGGTGGCCATGATTGTAAACAATGTGCAGATGTGAGGAGCTCCACAGCCTGCTACTCGTCTGCTACTTCCGGTAGAGGCAAGGCTTTTTTATCAGCGACCAAAAGTTGCGAACTTTATCGTCGATGTTCTCTACTAAATCCTTTCAGCAAAAATATGGCAATATCGCGAAATGATCAAGTATGACACGTAGAATGGACCTGCTATCCCCGTTTAAATAAGAAAATCGCATTTCAGTAGGCCTTTAACTCCTGTTGGTAAATGCAAGATTTGCTCTCTTTCATATGCGGCAAAACAGATTTTATGGCTGCGATGAAAGCGGCGCCTACAGCGTCTCCATGCTTTTCAGAGAGGACTACAGCGTGTGGACATGACAAAAGCCTGCAGGAAGCATGACACGCATGCGCACATTCCAGCTTTTTACAGCAAGGTCTGTTTGGAGCCATATGCCCATGAATGCAGCATGTCTCAATAAAACATGATGTCCCGCTTTTAATCTTTAATACTGCTGTCCTCCAGAATCAACCCACATGAACACACATTTAGGGCACTGAAGAATGTCTTTGTCTCCCTTTTAAGTCACGTTTTCCCCCCTCAGTCTTCTTTGATTGCATTTATCTATTTTTAATAAATGACTCAACACTCTTTGTGCCGACCACACCTTCATTTTTCTTCCCTTGTCTTCTTTTTCCACATTTTCCTCAACTTGTGTGACCCTTGTCTTCTTTTTCCACATTTTCCTCAACTTGTGCGATGTGTTTGCCTCACACGCATTTGCAAACGGCTAAAATGATGCACAAAGCACCCAAGAGTGTGCAACAAATCTGCTCAACAAAAGAGGAAAAATACAAAACCCAAAACCAGTGAAGTTGGCACGTTGTGTAATTCGTAAATAAAAACAACACAATGATTTGAAAATCGTTTTCAACTTATATTCAATTGAATAGACCGCAAAGACAAGATATTTAATGTTACAACTGAAAAACTTATTTTTGGTTTTTTGCAAATAATCATTAAATTAGATTGCAAAAAAGTTGGCACAGGGGCATTTTTACCACTGTGTTACATGGCCTTTCCTTTTAACAACACTCAGTAAATGTTTGGTAACTGAGGAGACCAATTTTTGAAGCTTTTCAGGTGGAATTCTTTCCCATTCTTGCTTAAAGTACAGCTTAAGTTGTTCAATAGTCCGGGGTCTCCATTATGGTATTTTAGGCTTCATAATGCGCCACAGATTTTCAGTGGGAGACAGGTCTGGACTACAGGCAGGCCAGTCTAGTACCTGCACTCTTTTACTAAGAAGCCACGCTGTTGTAACATGTGCAGAATGTTGCTTGGCATCGTCTTGCTGAAATAAGCAGGGGCGTCTATGAAAAAGACGTTGCTTGGATGGCAACATATGTTGCTCTAAAACCTGTATGTACCTTTCAGCATTAATGGTGCCTTCACAGATGTGTAAGTTACCCATGTCTTGGGCACTAATACACCCCCATACCATCACAGATGCTGGCTTTTCAACTTTGCGTCTATAACAATCTGGATGGTTCTTTTCCTCATTGGTCCGGAGGACACGACGTCCACTGTTTCCAAAACAATTTGAAATGTGGACTCGTCAGACCACAGAACACTTTTCCACTTTGCATGAGTCCATCTTAGATGAGCTCAGGCCCAGCTAAGCCGGCGGCGTTTCTGGATGTTGTTGATAAATGGCTTTGGCTTTGCATAGTAGGGTTTTAACTTGCCCTTACAGATGTAGCGACCAACTGTAGTTACTGACAATGGTTTTCTGAAGTGTTCCTGAGCTCATGTGGTGATATCCGTTACACACTGATGTCGCTTTTTGACGCAGTACCACCTGAGGGATCGAAGGTCACAGGCATTGCCGCTTACGTGCAGTGATTTCTCCAGATTCTCTGAACCTTTTGATGATATTACGGACCGTAGATGGTGAAATCCCTAAATTCCTTGCAATAGCTCGTTGAGAAATGTTGTTCTTAAACTGTTGGACAATTTGCTCAGGCATTTGTCCACAAAGTGGTGACCCTCGCCCCATCCTTGTTTGTGAATGACTGAACATTTCATGGAAGCTGCTTTTATACCCAATCATGGCACCCACCTGTTCCCAATTAGCCTGTTCACCTGTGGGATGTTCCAAATAAGTGTTTGATGAGCTTTCCTCAACTTTATCAGTCTTTTTTGCCACTTGTGCCAGCTTTTTTTAAACAAGTTGCAGGCATCAAATTCCAAATGAGCTAATATTTTCAAAAAATAACAAAGTTTACCAGTTCCAACATTAAATATATTGTCTTTGCAGTCTATTCAATTGAATATAGGTTGAAAAGGATTTGCAAATCATTGTATTCTGTTTTTATTTACGATTCAGTATAACCTTTGGGAAGAATCGACCTGAAAACATGCGTATGCACGTACAACACTTAAAACCATTACTATGCAGAATTAAATTATGGAATGGATTAAGCAAAGAAGTCAAAACAAATACTAACATGCTCCAGTTTCAGGAAGTGTTCAAACTCAAAGTGTTTACAAAGTACAAGCAAGAACAACTGTTGTATTTAATATTCATTGATGTAAATTGTGTTACAAAATGAAAACAGGAAGTGATCAATTGCGTTCGTAATTGCTATGAAATGGAAAAGGTGTTGAATAAGTTTTGCTTCTTCCTATTCCTTCTCAGACATGTTGCAAGGAGGAATGAGAATTTGCGAAATATGCGATGCATCATATGGTAGCTGTATGTTCGTAATAAAATAAACCACACACTTTACTGCATGTTATATCTCATTCGGAAAAAAAAGTATTAGCACAGTATTATATATATTATATTATATTATATATATTATATATTATGTATATATATATATATATATATATGTATATATATATATATATATATATATATATATATATATATATATATATATATATATATGTATATATATATATATATATATATATATATATATATATATATATATTATTATTATATTATATATATTATTATATAACATACATCCATAAATGTGGATGCATATGCAAAAGTGCATTATATTTATCTGTACAGTAATCTATTTATTTATATCTGCACCTTATTGCTCTTTTATCCTGCACTACAACGAGCTAATGCAACACAATTTCGTTCTTATCTGTACTGTAAAGTTCAAATTTGAATGACAATAATAGGAAGTTTAAGTTTATTATGGCTTATCTGGCTTTGCAACTTTATAACTGAGATATTATTTTCGAAAAATGGTGGTGGGGAATATTAAATAAATCTGACAAAAAAGGCAGCTAGAGAGAGTTCATTTAGTGTAAACGTAAACTTTTTTTTCGAGCCAGGTCATTAAAAAAAAAAAAGATAAAAGTGAGTTTTTTTTCTCCCATGTTTTGTTCACGTCTCCTATCTGTTTAGCTATGCAACTCTGCCATCTGCTGGTCATTTAAGATATAGCAGAAATAAAATGGAAGGGTTTTTTTGTATTAAAATATACTACTACGGATATAATAATAATGTATTATAATAATAATACAAATAAGCACTGAGAAGAAAGCATAACGCTAAACAAGAATCGGAAGTGAATAAAGCCAAATCACGCACTTACACTTCAATATATGTACACTGCATACTTAGATTGAGGGCGCGAATTTTGACAGTGTATTTCAGTCCCAAAAATAATTACTGTCATTGCGCATTTACCGGAAATGACAATTGCAATATTTATCCGCTTTATCTCTTCTTTTTTAATTGTGTAGCCAAAATGACGATAATTGAGTGTGGTTAGGGTGCATCGCTGCATCATATGAGTGCAACATCCGGGTACTAGAGGCTACTAGACTGCTGGTTCTGCGCATAGACATCCGCAGCATCGACCGCTACTGCCTACTGGCGCTGACGAGACGCGGGGCCGCCATCTTGTAGTGGTGATCCGCTCCACTCAGTGTAATTCATTTGGCAGGAGCAATGAACTGTCAGCGCATTTAATTAATCCTACCTCACTGAATACCACTGATTTTCACGCGTTTTTTTGTCATACGTGTAGCTATGATAAAGGACACATGTTTTGACGTGTTTTATTATTCATAGTTTGCTTAACAGTAATAGAATATTCTTATATGATATAAGTGACCAGATGTCCGAGATCAAAACTGGGAATATAATCCCAGAGAAGGGGGAAAAAAACGGTCAGCTATTTTTAAATTGAAGAAACAATATGATTAGGTTATATATACATGCGTATATCCTACATAAACAATGTATGAATACATTAGATATCTATATATTTTAAAGACCTATAGACTGTATCTCTGTTGCTGCAGCAGCAGAGAGTTTATTCTGTCTTGACACTTTGTATTGATAGTTTGTATTAAATTATTCCCTAAAATGATAATGTTTACAGTGATTGCTTTATATGTATTTTTATGTATGTCGCTTTGGATAAAAGCGTCTGCCAAATACTTAAACATAAACATATATAAGCACCTGAAAGTCTTTATATCAGCTAAAACCACCAATCCGTTTCACTGGATTCAGAATAAAACCAAATTCTGTTTTACCCAACAATGTTAGTATTTCAATATTGTTTCTTGAAGACTTATTCCTGGTTACAATTATGCTGTTAAGAAAGTTTTGTCTTATACTTTGCCTAAAATGAGAATGCATCCTAATCAGTGGCGGGTGGTGACTTTTGAATTTTGAACAATCTTTATCTTCATCATTTATTTCAACTTTATGTTATTCAAGTTTGACATTTTTAAATGTAATTAATTTCATTGACAAGCAATTCTATTATGGTCATATTCTTGTTTGCTAGCGGCTACGATTTCAGTACTATTGAAGATCTTTGCTCCTTCACAACTCTGTGGTAATATTCTTTTTACAAAATACAACCAATAGTACGTTAATGTTAAAACTTACTTGTGAAAAGTAATCCCCCGATTCCTATTTTCAACAGTCCGCTCATTTGAGCAGGAAAACATCTTTGGAGGACAGAGTAAAACAACTTGCACTGAGCCTAGTATATAAAATCCGCTACATCTCCCTGATATAGTGATGGGATCGGCAGTTCTTTTGACTGTACTGAATCACTAGAATCAGTTCCTTAAATTGAGTCGTTCAAAAAATGTGTTCACCGAATCCCCCCCCCCCAAAAAAAAATAGGAAGGGGGGGCGTGCGTACTACAGTACAGTGCAGACATTCGCGGGAGAAGCAGCAAATAGGGTGAACGCGAGTCCCTACACAGCTCTGTGCCTGCAGTACACCAGGCAGTGAGTGACTGACACAGCGCTACAGTCAGCACAGTTCAGTACATGAACCTGAATCACTTCTGCAGCAGCAGTTCTGTGTGCATGTCGGCGAATCATGAGTCAGTCAGTAACAGCTTCCCCAGCGGCAGATCTCGGTGTGTGTCAGTTCGCGAACGACACAAGCCCTCAGCACCCAATTAACGACGCGCACAGTGACTGAACGAGAGCCTCAATGTGACGTCCTCCTCCGCGACACAGTCAGTTCTCTGTGTCAGTAGGTTCGCGAGTCCTGATTCTGTCGTTCACTGAGTGATTCATGTCGTTAATCCGCGGTGAACAAATCGTTCGCTCAGTCCCTCCCCCCGCCCCCATGATGAGTAGATGGCTGCGTCGTTCGCCGACGTCGAGGGTTCAGTGAGTCGCAGAATGCGCCAGTTCCACTCATACCGGCATGGTCGCGGCGGAGCTCAACTGAACTGAGAAAGGAACGAATCAGTTCATGAAGTGATTCGGTTCAGTACGTTCACTCAGAAGATTCGTTCGAACGAATCGTTCGCGAACGACACAACATTACCCTGATACCGAAGTACATGTCAAACTACTTCCATAACGTAAATGACCGACATAACCACAACACCAGGGGGAGCTTCACAAACCACGTTAAACCCAGATTCCGATCTAACAAAGGTCTTAACTCATTCTCCTTCTATGCCACATCAATATGGAATGTACTCCCAACAGGTGTAAAAGAAAGTGCATCTCTATCCTCCTTCAAAACCGCACTAAAACAACACCTCTAGGCAACTACAACCCTTGACTAACACCCTCCCCCCTCCACATCCCACCTCCCCGGATTGTAAATAACCAAATGTAAATAATCAAATGTATTTCTAATGTATATATATATATATATATTTGTTCTTATGCTATCTGAATTCACTATGTTTTCTGCTCGCTGTACATATCCGACCAAGTCAGACCTACACTGTTTCAATGTCCATTTCTCTGATGATGCAATTGTTGATGACTGAAGTGCTGATATCAACCAAACCCTCCTCATCCCACCCCCCGGATTGTAAATAATGTAAATAATTCAGTGTATATACTCTGATGATTAACTTGTTTGAGGACTGTATTATGAAGATAGTATATATTTGTACCATTGATTGTTTGATTGATTGAAACTTGTATTAGTAGATTGCACAGTACAGTACATATTACGTACAATTGACCACTGAATGGTAACACCCCAATACGTTTTTCAACTTGTTTGAGTCGGGGTCCACGTAAATCAATTCATGATACAAATATGAATTGAATTGAATTGATTTACGTGGACCCCGACTTAAACAAGTTGAAAAACTTAAAATTTAGTGGTCAATTGTACGGAATATGTACTGAACTGTGCAATCTACTAATAAAAGTTTCAATCATTCAATCAATCAATTGTTTTCTATCTGTTAACTGTCAGTTTAGGCCAGTGGTTCTTAACCTGGGTTCGATCGAACCCTAGGGGTTCGGTGAGTCGGCCTCAGGGGTTCGGCGGAGGTCAAAACACACCCGACTCATCGTGTGAATACAAACTTCTCCCTATCGGCGTATTACGGATACGGCAACAGCTGACTGATTTGCAGGTGTGTAATTTGTTGTGAGTTTATGCACAGTGTTGGTTTTGTTGTTTGAACAAGGTGATGTTCATGCACGGTTCATTTTGTGCACCAGTAATAAAACATGGTAACACTTTAGTATGGGGAACATATTCACCATCAATTAGTTGCTTATTAACATGCAAATTAGTAACATATTGGCTCTTAACTAGTCATTATTAAGTACTTATTAATGCCTTATTCGGCATGGCCTTATTATAACCCTAACCCTCTAAGCCTGACCCTAACCCTAACCAAATAACTCTAAATTAAGTCTTTATTACTTAGAATATGTTCTCCTAGTGTCCAAATAGCTCTAAATTAAGTCTTTATTACTTAGAATATGTTCTCCTAGTGTCCAAATAACTCTAAATTAAGTCTTTGTTACTTAGAATATGTTCCCCATACTAAAGTGTTACCAAAAACATATAATTTTGTCTTGAATTTGAAAAAAAAAAAACATTTTATTTTTCACTAAAGAAGGGTTCGGTGAATGCGCATATGAAACTGGTGGGGTTCGGTACCTCCAACAAGGTTAGGAACCACTAGTTTAGTCTGCTCGCCGGCTCCTCATCACCACTTCAAGATGGCGGCCGAATTTCTCGCGTAACAGCAGCCAATGCTGCGTCTACCTATAAGATGTCTACGGTTCTGCGCACTGCTAAGTGCGGAAGTGTGCGTTTTGGAACACTTAGTGACACATCTGGGTTTTTACCTCATAGTATAAAAATTAGATAAAAGGAGAGATGCCTAACGGTACACGTTAATTATTTGTATAGTTATAAATGTATAAATAAAACGTATATTAATTTTAACTATTACATGGGAGAATTACGTGATTTTATTAACCGGATTTGATTTTTTTACTAGATGCCCAATGTGATGACGTAATGGTAATAATCGAAAGGTATCCATATGTTTGTCCCATATTGAATGTGCAATTAAACTAGAGATGTCCGATATTATCGGCCAATAAATGCTTTAAAATGTAATATCGGAAATTATCGGCATCGTTTTTTTTATTATCGGTGTCAGGTTTTTATTTTTTATTTTATTAAATAAACATAAAAAACACAAGATACACTTACAATTCGTGCACCAACCCAAAAAACCTCCCTCCCCCATTCACACTCATTCACACAAAAGAGTTTTTTCTTTCTGTTATTAATATTCTGGTTCCTACATTATATATCAATATATATCAATACAGTCTGCAAGGGATACAGTCCGTAAGCACACATGATTGTGCGTGCTGCTGGTCCACTAATAGTACTAACCTTTAACAGTTAATTTTACTCATTTTCATTCATTACTAGTTTCCATATAACTGTTTTTATATTGTTTTACTTTCTTTTTTATTCAAGAAAATGTTTTTAATTTATTTATCTTATTTTATTTTATAATTTTTTTAAAAAAGGACCTTATCTTCACCATACCTGGTTGTCCAAATTAGGCATAATAATGTGTGAATTCCACGACTGTATGTATCGGTATCGTTTGATATCGGTATCAATAATTAAGAGTTGGACAATATCGGAATATCTGATATCGGGGAAAAAGGCATCCCTAGTGAAATGTAATCCCCCGATTCCTATTTTCAAGAGTCCGCTCATTTGAGCAGGAAAACGCTGAACACCAGCCCGGCATCTTTGTTTTCTACCTGTCAACTGTCAATTTAGGCTGCTCGCCGGCTCCTCATCACCACTTCAAGATGGCGGCCAAATTTCTCGCGTACTTATAAGATGTCTACGGTTCTGCGCACTGCTAAGTGCGGAAGTGTACGTTTCGGAACACTTAGTGACACATCCGTTTTTTTACCTCATGGTATACAAATGAGATAAAAGGAGAAATGCCTAACGGTACACGTTAATTATTTGTATAGTTATAAATGTATAAATAAAACGTATATTAATGTTAACTATTACATGGGAGAATTACGTGATTTTATTAACCGGATTTTATTTTTTACTAGATGCCCAATGTGATGACGTAATGGTAATAATCGAAAGGTATCTATATGTTTATCCCATATTGAATGTGTAATAAAACTAGAGATGTCCGATATTATCGGCCGATAAATGCTTTAAAATGTAATATCGGAAATTATCGGTATCGTTTTTTTATTATCGGTGTCGTTTTTTTAAAAAATGTTTATTAAATCAACATAAAAAACACAAGATACACTTACAATTAGTACACCAACCCAAAAAACCTCCCTCCCCCATTTACACCCATTCACACTCATTCACACTCATTCACACAAAAGAGTTGTTTTTTTCTGTTATTAATATTCTGGTTCCTACATTATATATCAATATATATCAATACAGTCTGCAAGGGATACAGTCCGTAAGCACAAATGATTGTGCGTGCTGTTGGTCCACTAATAGTACTAACCTTTAACAGTTAATTTTACTCATTTTCATTCATTACTAGTTTCTATGTAACTGTTTTTATATTGTTTTACTTTCTTTTTTATACAAGAAAATGTTTTTAATTTATTTATCTTATTTTATTATTTTTATTTTTTTTTAAAGGACCTTATCTTCACCATACCTGGTTGTCCAAAATAGGCATAATGATGTGTGAATTCCACGATTGTATATATCAGTATCGGTTGATATCGGTATCGGTAATTAAGAGTTGGACAATATCGGATATCGGCAAAAAAGACATTATCGGACACCCCTAGTGAAAAGTAATCCCCCGATTCCTATTTTCAACAGTCCGCTCATTTGAGCAGGAAAACGCTGAACACCAGCCCGGCATCTTTGTTTTCTACCTGTCAACTGTCAGTTTAGGCTGCTCGCCGGCTCCTCACCACCACTTCAAGATGGCGGCCAAATTTCTCGCGTACTTATAAGATGTCTACGGTTCTGCGCACTGCTAAGTGCGGAAGTGTAATGTTTTGGAACACATCCGGTTTTTTACCTCATGATATACAAATTAGACAAAAGGAGAGATGCCTAACGGTACACGTTAATTATTTGTATAGTTATATATGTATAAATAAAACGTATATTAATTTTAACAATTACATTGGAGAATTACGTGATTTTATTAACCGGATTTGATTTTTTTACTAGATGCCCAATGTGATGACGTAATGGCAATAATCGACAGGTATCTATATGTTTATCCCGTAATAAAACTATTATAGCCACAAAACTAGAACCCGGGACAACTTCGCCGCCCAAGTCGCGCAGCCGCGAACGAGATCCCGCACTCTCCCAGCGGGGCTTCTCTCGCCGCACCGCCAGCCTGTCTCACCAAAGATGGCGATTTGCTGAGTGCTCATGGAGACGCACATTTGGCGGCTAGCTTTTATCCCGCCCGTAACGTCCACTTTTTAAAACAAATTAACTGACGCTCAAACCTCGGGAATAACACGCGGTTTCCAACCATGAAGATCATACTCAAAACACTGCAACAGCAGACCATTCAAATTGAGATAGACGCCGAACAAACGGTGAGTAGCCTGAGCGAGCTAACTTGCTAACGTTAGCGAAATAACTTGCTAACGTTAGCAGGCTAACTTTAGCGACACCGCTCGCTGTGGAAATACCGATAAACACCCGGTACTTTGTGTTTGTTTATATTAAATGTCACATTTGACAAGTTTTAATCGGTATCCTCGCACTTTGTGTGTTTAAACCCCCTCCCGCATGGGAGTGGGCTGGTAACACCGCGAAACCTTACTTGTTAGCTTTAGCTACCTAGCTCGCCCAAAGAAGCAATAAAAAGTATCTGCAGCGTAGTCATTTAGAACGCCTTCTGTGAGTGTGTAATGTTTGTCGTCATACACGCGCGTCTGACGTGGATTATTAAATACAATGGTTTGTGATATATCATCTTTATAGCATGCAATGACGCTGCCAATTGCCATTGGCCGAATTGGTGTAGCAACATTGGAAAGTAGCAGGCTAAATCTGTTAGCATGGTCAGAGCCCAGATATGCAGCCTTGACAGGGCCATGAGGCTGTTTTAAGTTACTTACACAACTTCCCACACATGGTACATATGTGTACAGCTCCTCTAATGGACATTGGAGTGTTACTTTCAAAGGCAAAATTAAAGTATTGCTAGAAATAGTGCTCGGCGATATTGCCTTTTTTTAATATCTCGATATTTTTAGGCCATATCGCGATACACGATATATATCTCGATATTTTGCCTTAGCCTTGAATGAACACTTGATACATATAATCACAGCAGTATGATGATTCTATGTGTCTACATTAAAACATTCTTCTTCATACTGCGTTAATATATGCTCATTTTAAACTTTCAGGCAGAGAAGGACATCACAACTAAGTCAATTGACCAAAACTGTATTTATTAAACTGTTATTAAGCAGTGGCACAAACATTCATGTCATTTCCAAAACAGAAAGTGCAAGATTGTCAGAGACATTTTAAAACAAGCTATTAGTGCACTTTTTTGTGCATGACGTCACTAAGATGACTTATCAAAACAACACTAAATTAAAGTGCACTTTTTGTACAGAACGCCACTACAATAGTTTAAAAACATGATGTCACACAAGATATTTCAATAAGTGTCAAATGATAATGAGCTGCATAATAGGAAATCAAATCGTGTACGTCCTTCGCTATGTGGTAGGTTCCTGCGGGCATTATCTCCTTTTGTCGTGGACTCTTTTTTTATAAGGTGTTGATGTGGAAATGTTTGCCTCTGCATTTTGATGGTGTGGCACCGATTAAAGATGTTGACATGCCGAGTAAGCACTCTTGATTCTCTAGCGGGTGACTTTTCAAATGATGCTACTAATTAGCAGTAATGCTACTTTTTGTAGAAACGCTTTTGCCCCTCACTTGACAAATTACGGTTGTCTGTTCGACATATTCCCACTTGAAGCCAAACCACCGCCAGATGATGGACCACCTGCTGTTTTTCTTGGGAATTAATTCTTCCTTCATTTGTTACCAGATTCGCACCTTCTTTCTCTCGTATTACCAGTCGCACCACAGCTAATTTAAGCCATGCTGCTACGTCTCTGCGCCGCGAGGGCGTATACCTATGTGACGTATGTCGTGACAGTATGTGACGTATGTAAGAATGTGCGCTTGCCGTCTGAGAAGGTGACACAAGAAAGAGTGGGAAGAGCCTGTCGTGTAATGATAGCAGCTAAAAGCAACTGCGTGAGAACGTATACTCGAATATCACAATATAGTCATTTTCTATATCGCACAGAGACAAACCCGTGATATATAGCGTATATTGATATATCGCCCAGCCCTAGCTAGAAACATAATTTTATATGGGACTTTATTGTATTATATGTGTAGTACATGTTCCAAAAAGAAAAAAAACATAAAACACCAACAGAATAAGAGATATTAGAAGTCAAAGTGATGAAGCTTAGTGTTACGCTCATGACTTGGTGTAACTAAACATTAAAGTTAAAGTTAAAGTACCAATGATTGTCACACACACACTAGGTGTGGCAAAATTATTACCCTATAAGATGAAGGCAATTGCATTTTATTGATATTTGAAATTTATTCAAATTTTATAAATGAATATTTAAATATACTAACTGTAAAAAAGGGAATAAATATTAAAAATAAGATCATTAAATGAAATCTAGTTTGGTTACGCCCTCAAGAGCACAACACAAGGTTGTAAATGTTTCAACTACAATTCTAAATAAGATGTCAAAAGCAAACTGAAATCAAATACACACAGCTTAAAGATTGATCAATACCTATTTAAATTTAGTAATACATAAATATGATGATTTATCAAAATATAAAAGAAATATACCTGAACAGAACGCTCATGATGGTTACACCAAAAAGTAATGCTATGAATCACGTTTTTCCAAGTTTTTGGGGCATTGTTATGCTATTTCCAAGCATCTCTTTTTTATTACCGTTGATTTTAAATGGTCAAACTAATGCTTATTATATATGCATGCCCTAGTAAACAAAACAAAAAGTCATATTTATTTTGATTGTTATATTTTGAAGTACATTTGTGCAGGTGGGTGCGAATGTACCCATTACCAGAGCTGTACACATATATTTCCGGAAGCAGGATCTTACTCGTAATTTTTTACCCCAATACAGACTGTGTCAAGAGTGTAGTCCTGTATTGATAATGTAGTCACTATATTATAGTGTGCCGTGGGAGATTATGTAATTTCACCTAATTGGGTTAAAAATATTTTTTGCAAACCAGTAATTACAATCCGCAATTGTACCGTTGTTGAGTGTCGGTGCTGTCTAGAGCTCGGCAGAGTAACCGTGTAATACTCTTCCATATCAGTAGGTGGCAGCAGGTAGCTAATTGCTCTGTAGATGTCGGGAACATGGACCCCGACTTAAACAAGTTGAAAAACTTATTCGAGTGTTACCATTTAGTGGTCATTTGTACGGAATATGTACTGTACTGTGCAATCTGCTAATAAAAGTTTCAATCAATCAATAGGGATAATGTTCGAAAACTGGTTCTCCCGATGCTTCGATAAGAAAAGAACCGATTCCCTGGTTCCTGGGTCGGCAACTCAAAATGTTGAAAGAGCCATATTGAACCAAAAATACAAAAACAAATCTGTCTGGGGCCGCAAAAAATTAAAAGCCATATTACATACAGATAGTGTGTCATGAGATATAAATTGAATTAAGATGACTTAAAGGAAGCTAAATGAGCTCAAATATACCTACAAAAGAGGCATAATGATGCAATATGTACATATAGCTAGCCTAAATTGCATGTTAGCATTGATTAGCTTGCAGTCATGCAGTGACCAAATATGTCTGATTAGCACTCCACACAAGTCAATAACATCAACAAAACTCACTTTTGTGCATTCATGCACAACGTTAAAAGTTTGGTGGACAAAATGAGACGTAGCATAAAACACGTCCTAGAAAGTCGGAGAAAGTTGTACATGTAAACAAACTGCGGTGAGTTCTAGGACCGCCAAAATTAGTAGGACACTTGAAGTACATCCGTACAATCAACAATTTCCCCACAATGAAGGATAGCATCCGCACAACTTAAATAGTCTTGATTGCGAAAACAAAGCAGGTGCGGGGAATAGCGTTCAAGGAAGACATGAAACTGCTACACGAAAATACCAACAAAAGAGGAAAAGCCACCAAAATAGGAGTGCAAGACAAGAACCAAAACACTACACACAGGAAAACACTAAAAAACTCAATATAAGTCCGGGCGTGATGTGTCAGGACGTGACAGTACACCTACTTTGAGACAAGAGCTATAGTGATGCATGGTTGGTTATGGTTTGAATCCATATCCAACAATTGCGAGAACGACTTTTTATTGTCAATATCGGCTGCTGAGTTTAATTTTTCAAGGATTTCTGCTGGTTGTGTGCCTCGGGATTTTTTCAATGAAAAATGTGCCTTGGCTCAGAAAAGGTTGAAAAACACTGATGTAGTGGACCGTATTGTGTAACAGACTGAGACTAGGACTGATGTGAGACATGGCCAGAGGTCATATTTTCCACATAGCTGAGCCGTGCATTCCCAAGGATTAGAAATGTCTACACTCTGGCTCTTGCATGTCATCATTGGTCACGGAGCTGTGTGTGTCTGTCTTTTGTCAGGTAAAAGCCTTAAAAGAGAAGATAGAAGCAGAGAGGGGAAAAGACAACTTTCCCGTGTCTGGACAGAAGCTGATATATGCTGGGAAGATTCTTCAAGATGACACGCAAATTAAGGACTATAAAATTGATGAGAAGAATTTTGTCGTGGTGATGGTGTCCAAGGTGAGATCATTTAACGTACAGTGTTCCCTCGATTATCACGGGGGTTACGTTCCCTAAGACGTAGGTGAATTTCCGCATAATCGGGACGCCATATGAATATTATATCCATTTAAACTTCTTATAAGCCCTTCACACACTTATAAACACTTAATCTGATCTTAATACAACTAACACACTCGATAACATACATCATTTTAAGTACTTTAAGATTTAAGTACTTAAATCTCAATGTACTCAATGGAACTTTAAAATCTGCAACACACTTCATTAGATACACCTGCACAATCAGAATAAAATTAAGATTGTTTTTAAACATATAATACCGCTATGCATTTTAATAGAGTCATCCTTGATACAGGGAGAAACCTGAAAAGTCATGATCAAAAAACAATTAATTGGTTGACTTTAAGACAGCACAATTTATGTACAATGTAAACAATAACAAGTTATATTGTGTATATTCAGGAATTGTTTCCAAAAACAATAGTCTATAATTTTCGAAAGAAAAGTGTTTAAAAACCATATGTGAGAATGAGTTCAATATAGTCTTTTGTTGGGATTAATGTATGTAATAAATTGGATCAAGAGTTAAAAGACTGCAAAACTTTAATTCAAATTCAAATTATTTCGAAGATGTCAATTATAAAAAAAAATGTATGAATGAATTCCAAGGATGTAAAATTAACATGATAGAACGTTTTAATTTTTATTTATTTTATTTTTGTGATTAGTGGAAAACAAAAAAAATAGTTTTATCTCCTTTAGTTTTGTTAATTCACTGGGATAGGTAAAATAAGCTTCAGCTTCTGCCTATTAAATTTCTGACGATGTACAGTACAGGCCAAAAGTTTGGACACACCTTCTCATTAAGTGCATTTTCATGACTATTGTAGATTGTCACTGAAGGCATCAAAACTATGAATGAACACATGTGGAGTTATGTACTTAACAAAAAAATATCTGAAAACATGTTTTATATTCTAGTTCCTTCAAAATAACCACCCTCTGCTCTGATTACTGTTTTGCACACTCTTGGCATTCTCTCGATGAGCTTCAAGAGACACGTGAAATGACACTTCACAAGTGTCATAGTTTTGATGCCTTCAGTGACAATCTACAATGTAAATAGTCATGAAAATAAAGAAAACGCATTGAATGAGAAGGTGTCCAAGCTTTTGGCCTGTACTGTATATCAAAAAAATGTATTCTCTTTACCTGTCAAATTTTAAATGTCTGATTAATGAAACTTGATATGGCCTAAAAATAAAATCCTCGATTTTTTTTAACAAAAGATTTATATTACGTTTTTCCCGATTTTTTCCCCTACTTTAAAAAAAAAAAACATTAAAGGGGAACATTATCACCAGACTTATGTAAGCGTCAATATATACCTTGATGTTGCAGGAAAAAAAACATACCGGTATATTTTTTTTAACCGATTTCCGAACTCTAAATGGGTGAATTTTGGCGAATTAAACGCCTTTCTATTATTCGCTCTCGGAGCGATGACGTCACAATGTGACGTCACATCGGGAAGCAATCCGCCATTTTCTCACTTTCGTCGGTGTGTTGTCGGAGGGTGTAACAACACGAACAGGGACGGATTCAAGTTGCACCAGTGGCCCAAAGATGCGAAAGTGGCAAGAAATTGGACGAAATTTGTTCAAAATACGAGGCTGTGGGGAAAGCCGACGAAATGGTCAGTCGTTTGTTCCGCACACTTTACCGACGAAAGCTATGCTACGACAGAGATGGCAAGAATGTGTGGATATCCTGCGACACTCAAAGCAGATGCTGACATCAACTCCAAAACTTGACAGATCAGCTTTCAGGAAAAGAGAGCGGATGAGGGTATGTCTACAGAATATATTAATTGATGAAATCTTTATTCATTACTCGCGGTTTTACGTAAATTATTATACATAAACTGTGTTTACCAATAATTTAGCTTAAAAACATTTAATGTATTTCATAAGCTGTAAACCTAGTTCATAGTTGTTAGTTTCCTTTAATGCCAATCAAACACATACCAATCGTTGGTTAGAAGGCGATCGCCGAATTCGTCCTCGCTTTCTACCGTGTCGCTGGCTGTCGTGTCGGATTCGCTTGCATACGGTTCAAACCGATATGGCTCAATAGCTTCAGTTTCTTCTTCAATTTCGTTTTCGCTACCTGCCTCCACACTACAACCATCCGTTTCAATACATGCGTAATCTGTTGAATCGCTTATGCCGCTGAAATCCGAGTGTGAATCCGAGCTAATGTCGCTATATCTTGCTGTTCTATCCGCCATGTTTGTTTGTATTGGCATCACTATGTGACGTCACAGGAAAATGGACGGGTGTATATAACGATGGTTAAAATCAGGCACTTTGAAGCTTTTTTTAGGGATATTGCGTAATGGGTAAAATTTTGAAAAAAACTTCGAAAAATAAAATAAGCCACTGGGAGCTGATTTTTAATGGTTTTAACCCTTCTGAAATTGTGATAATGTTCCCCTTTAAATGCAAATGACAGAGATAATTCAAAACACGTTTTTATTTTATTTTATTCAAAATCTAGTAGTTTGAAATGACATTGCATACACTGCTTTATACTGTTGGCAATTATCTAATTTATATAAAGTTGTTCTTTTTAGACTAGATATAAATTGTACTTTTTATGGAATAATGTTCAAAGAAATAAATTAAGGGCTTCCTTTGGGAAGCAATACTTCTGCTTGAATCGAATACTTTTGTTAACAAAAATGTAGCATTGCACATTTTGAATGCAAATAGTCTCCAACATTTAAATAAAAAAAGTGCAAACTTCAAGCTTCTGTCTTGAATGAGATACTTCTTTAAATAAAAATGTCATATTAAACATTGTATCCAAATAAATAATGAAGTGAAACATTGAGAGGACTATAGTTTTGTTTCAATAAGTAGATAAAGTAAACAGCCTTTTTCATTCACACATCATGGTGGTGTGCAGAGCAACTGCTT
Organism: Nerophis lumbriciformis; assembly: GCF_033978685.3. Classification (NCBI taxonomy): domain Eukaryota; kingdom Metazoa; phylum Chordata; class Actinopteri; order Syngnathiformes; family Syngnathidae; genus Nerophis; species Nerophis lumbriciformis. The sequence continues at coordinate 30,852,130 of NC_084569.2, read as the reverse complement.
TAGTGATCGCTCTTTGAATTGTGCTTCTTTCTCATCATACATACCTGGTGTAAATGATTCCACAATAGTAAGGTGATTTTTAGCAGTAGTTATTTTGTTGGTGCGTCTTGTTTGCCTCGTAAATAGATGTATTTCCCGCACTCAGCTGTAGTAGAGTAGCAAGAGGGGGAAAAAAATATTTTTTTAAATTGTCTGCAACCGACAACTGGAATATAGCAATAACATCGATATATTACCCAGGCCTACCTTGCACCTTAAACCTCTGCTCTTATGCCACACACATTCCAATGACATTGCCGTATAATTAGTCTAATTGGCTCTGACGCATGTGAGAGAAAAAACATGATGAGCAAAACAAATGTGTTTAGTAATACGAATTAAACTTTCTTTTTGCTCTTTTTTGTGGCTTTTTTGATGTCACAAGCCTGTGCGTGCTTTTTAGATGGCTAAGACCAGAAAATGGCAATCAAGAGCAGAGGTCTTCCACTTTTTCCAGGCCAAGGACCCCCAAACTGATGAAGAGAAGGAGCAGGACTCCTTTGTATGAAATTATGATTGTATTTTACATTAAACTGGTCCTAAAAGTACTTTGCTATTCTGTAATACTTAACAATAATCGAATAACAATATTGTGCAGCTAATCACTAGCTGACAACTGGCGCTTTAATCGCTAACTGACAACAAATGTGTTAATAGCTAGCTGGTAACTTGAGCACAAATCACCATCTGGCGACAGGCACGCTAATCGCTAGCCGACATCTAGTGCGCTACTTTTCAGCTGGCAACTACAACGTTAATTGTTAGCTGACAACTATGATGTTAATCCATAGATGGCATCAAAGCGCCAATCGCTAGCTGACAACCAACGCATCATTCGCTATCCGACAGCTAAAATGTTAATCGCTAGCAGATAACTTGCACGCTGATCGCTAGCTGGCAACTTGAGACCTAATTGCTACCTGACAAGTAACAAGTCAATCGCTAGTTGACAACTAGAGCGCCAATCGCTAGCTGGCAACTAGAGCCAATCATTAGCTGGCAAGTAGAGCGTTAAATGTTAGCTGGCAACTATATCGCTAACTGCTAGCTGGCAAATAGAGCGCTAATCGCTAGCTGACAACTAGATCGTTAATCACTAGCTGACAACTAAATCGCTAATTGCTATCCATCTTAAATTTTGATATAAAAATAATATGAATATTTATTTGTGTTATTTTATTTGTCCACCTTCAACTATAAGACAAGTGTGTTGGCTCAGTGTTCATGTGTATTTAAAGACAGCTACATTTGTCAAAAAATTGCGGAGGGAATATAAAAACGTATTTTGAAAAAATCCAACAACAATTTCACGGCCCCCTGCAGTACCTCTGCGGATCCCCTAGGTGTTGTGGACCCCTGGTTGAAGACCTCTGCTCTAGAGGGTTCTGAAATATGTAAAATTATAATATATAGTTGCAAATATGTTGTAGGAAACAAGAGTACAATGCCATCTACTGTACAGAGTTGTAATTACAAGCTGCATATTCACATGTGGTCCCATTATAATATGTTCAGGGTTTCCCCCACATGTAGTGATGTTGGTGGCCCGCTATGGCATGATAATGGCTGCCACTCCTTTAAAATTTGTTTTTTTTATGTGAAAACAAATTGAAGAAATAAAATGTATTGTAGCGTCCAGAAGAAGCCACACAAAGTCCACCGTTTATTTTTTTCAACTTTTATTGTTAATCTTAGGCTAACAACCGGCCCAATTCAACACATATTTCCCGCTTTTTAGTCCATCACTCCCAGACACACAACAACACTTGCTCATTCTCCACCAATCCTCTTTCAGTGGGATCTCAGGCTCGCTGCAGTAGACATGCAGCGACAGAAGGAAAGAGTCTCTAAACCCAAGTACAGTCTCCGATAACACCAGAAAAGACGATAGATTTGTTGCTGGTTGTTTTTGATGAATAAAAATTCACTGAAAGGATTAAAAACTTCTCTAAAATTTACATTGTGCAATAAGCAGAAACATTTGAAAAATAGAGCAAAATGATATATTATAAAGAAAAAATATTAATACTACTAATTAACACATTTGTGTTTAAATGAACTCTGTATAACATTTGTTTCTTTTAAAGAAAATATATGCATCGTTGCATATTATGCGAATTATATGATGAAGTCCTATTGACTACGCCACCCAGCCCCGCCCGCACAGCTACAGGTATAATGGCAGTCTGGGGAAACCCCTGGTTTAAGCAAGGCTACACAAACCGGCAAATCTAATTGTGCCTGTCCAATCTTTGCAATATGCACCAGACACCAGTCACAGTGTGAAGGCAAATACGGTAATTACATTTTTTTTGATAAACTGTACTTTTTTTGCCATTTGCTATCGTGGCATCTCTTACAAATTCAAACTACCGAAGAGAAAAAAACCACATGCTTCGGATAGTGTGACCAAATAATGATGCAATTATCCATGCGCTCTCACCAAGTATGTTTTATTTTGCTTGTTTAAACTTCCTTCGTTTAGTCACTGTTTCACATGCTCAAGACAGGAGGTGCTCCTCGTGCAAGTGAATAATAAGTGGGTCAACATCACAGAAGAAGAAGAAACAGCAGCCTTAAAATGATGGATATCTTAAAGCATTGGCATTGTTTAAATCAAATGTGGACTCACTTTGCCTTTTAAAATGTTGATAAGGACTTGCCAATATTTAAGTTTTTTGTTTTTGTTTCACCCTATAAACACAGACATTACTTTTTTTAAATAGTACAGGGGTCTAGACTTAGACTTCCTTTTTATTGTCATTCAAATTTGAACTTTACAGTACAGATAAGAACAAAATTTCGTTACATAAACTCATGTAGCAACAGTGAGCCCTCCTGCTGCGTCTTTGTATACAGTGGCAGACCAAGTGCATTATGTGTTATTAGCAACAACAAGCATGTCGTCCCAAATCTATATGTGACACAACAATTAATCGAAGCAACACAAGATGTGTAATTGAGTTTATCGTTGCACCTCTAATCTCATTAGATTGTGTGCAGGTGAAGCTATTGTTGAGCCTAGATGAATGTGAAAATATGAAGTTTGAATCTTACAATAAGCTGTTTTGGTTTAAACCTGAACAAAGGTTAAGCCTGCAGCTGCGGCCGCGGAGCCTCTTGCTTCGGAAGCCCCCAAACTCCCTGCCCAGGATGCTGGTTCAACGTCAACATCTGTCCCGGCCTCAACCCCACCATCAGCTCCAGCCTCGACTCCTGCAGCCATCCTCACACCCCCCGAGGAGACCAAGGAGGAGCCAAGTCCTACAGCAACAGAAACCCAACAACCAGCCAGGTAGATGATGTCATTACAATTGTATTTTGTTGCAGTCTGACATTTTAAGATGAGTTTGAAAAATATTTCAGTGCAGTGATTTTTCTAACTACGAATTCCTTTACTGTGATTGGGGTTTGACTTTCTATGAACGGAGTGCTAAGTAATGTTGACAAAATGATTTCAGCAGTGTTACTTTCAAGCTTTTTTGGACTTTTCATATTGAAAGTGTGTGATCATTGTGCCTGTTTGCTTATTAAATGTGCAACTCTTCATTCTTTATAGCAAAGGTGTCAAACTCAAGGCCCGGGGGCCCAGATCTGGCCTGCCACAGCATTTTATGTGGCCTGCGAAAGCATGGAAAAATATGTCAATAAAATACTACTTTTTTTTTAACTAAATGCATTTGTTCTTTCAATTTTTAAAGGAAAAAAATGCATATATTTTAAACTTTAATATTATCTAATCATGCCAAATATATTATTTTATACTGTATTACAAAATATTTTTGTGAACATAAAAATAATTATAACTTCAAAGAAACGTATGTAAAAAAAAAAAATAAAAAAAAATCTAACACTCATATGCATCAAAAATAAAAACTCTTCTGATGCTGTCAGATATTTTTTTAAGCAGATGCATCACAGTTGAATTTTGATTAATCATGAATTATCACAGGTAGGTGCATGCATAATTTAAATTGATTAAAAAAAACGTCACTGAGAAGGCAGCCATTACTGTGGTATGGCCCTTAATGAAAACAAGTTTGATACCCTTGCTTTTTAGTTTAAGCAGGCAAAGGTTCTCCAAAGTGCTTCCCGGGGTCAATTTTGGTCCTGGAACTAGTTTTGTTTTGACTTTCGACTTGTTCTGATTTAATTAATTCTGAGGATTCTGATTCAATAATAATTAAGTATAATACCTAATAATGAGGTCTATTAGACACAACTATAAGAACTATTTTGTCACCTATTGCACAGGTGCATGTGCCTCACAATACGAAGGTCCTGAGTTCAATCCCGGGCTCTAGGTTTTTCGGTGTGGAGTTTGCATGTTCTCCCCGTGACTGCGTGGGTTCCCTCCGGGTACTCCGGCTTCCTTCCACCTCCAAAGACATGCACCTGGGGATAGATGGATTGGCAACACTATATTGGCCCTAGTGTGTGAATGTGTGTGTGAATGTTGTCTATCTGTGTTGGCCCTGCGATGAGGGGGCGACTTGTCCAGGGTGTACCCTGCCTTCCGCCCGACTGCAGCTGAGATAGGCTCCAGCACCCCCCGTTACCCCGAAAGGGACAAGCGGTAGAAAATGGATGGATGGATGGATACACAAAAGCTAAAATAACAGATTTTCAAATATAACATTGCATTGGTTTTAGAATATTTCATGTACAAAATGTTTCAAAGTGGCCCCAGCAGTTTGTTTGTTTATTTCTCAGTATGTGGCCATCAGTGAAAAAGATTTGACACCCTTGGTTTGTTACAATTCATCCTACTAAATTGTATTCATTCCTTTTTCATCTAAGGGTGTACATGTATCCAAATGACATATTTTGTCTTCATACCAGTACTATGCTCCTCCCTTTTTGTCTAGGCTCATTTTTAAAGTAGAACTGCTGATACATTCTATAAAGTTAATTATTTTCTTTCTAACTTTTTTGTTGTGTAGTTCCAGTGGAGGTGGCCAGGGTTTGGACGCATCCTCTGCATTAGGTATGTCATCACTCAGTCATCGCCAACCTTACAAACATCACATAGAGAAGTACCGTATTTTTCGGAGTATAAGTCGCACCTGCCGAAAATGCATAATAAAGAAGGAAAAAAAAACATATAAGTCGCACTATGAAAAAAAAACTGCGACTTATAGTCCGAAAAATACGGTAACATCTTTGTTTTTTAGAGTGAATAAATCACTTTTTGGTATCATTTTGCAAGTTTATGAATGCTATATTCTATTTAAACGTGAGCAACGATTGGATGCTTGGCCAGCTCAACTGGTTTAGTTAAAACAGTTCATTTTGTTGATGCACATCTGGTCATATAGCCTATATAGTGTGGCCTGATTTTCAAATGAGTAGATGCTCATGTTTTGGATAAAAAACAAACAGAACAAATAAGTGTCACAACTAGGTCTGGGCTGATAACAAATTTGGTTGGATGATATATTGCTGATAAACGACATTATTGTCAACAATATTTTAAGACCACATAAGCCGCACATAATAATACATTATATTAATGCAAGTATACCCTTTCAAATGCAATACACTTTTATTTCTCGTATATTTTATAGGACTGTCAAACGATTAAAAGTTTTGTTTGTTAATAGTAAACTCAAAATTTACCACGATTAATTGCTGATAAGTATAATTTTTTGTGAGAACGTGTATTCAAGACAGATAATTTTCAAGTTTATATTACCATGACTGGACACTTGGTTTGCTTTAATGAAAAAGGACATGAACACGCTTTTAATAAGAATTTAATTAAAATTCCTGCAGTGCGTTGTTGTCTTGCCAAATTTTGTATTTTGTGGGAATACAGAATTTGTATTCCTGCTGTAGGAGCACTTGTATTCAGAGGACGTACACCATGTTTAGAAACCAGTTTCACACATTAACACAAAATGTGGTTTGTTACGATCATGGTTTGGTTGTCAAAGATGTTTGGTGATGTAAACTGTGGTATTTCTATCTGAACACATGCTTCTGATATTCTGTACAATACATGTTGTACAAGTTAATGGTATTCATATCTTTGCATGACAATGTTTTAACCTTCTCCATTTATTATTAAAGTGTAATATTCAGCCCGATAAACATTCTGTAATTGAGGACTATCAATCAGAGCATGTTATAAAAGAATATACACTTGATTCCAATCTGCCAGTAAACATTTATTTATGTAGAAATAGGTAGAAAACATTACAAAACATTCTTGACAAAGCATGATCGTAACGTAAGACGATTTTTCATTTTGTTATGGTAGTAAGACCGGATGTAACGCGTTATCGTGTTCACTTTGACAGCCCTAATAATTTAACATTGTAATTGAAATATACACTTTTCAATATCCTAATAAAATAGTTCATTTTTCAACACCTTTTTTTTTAATCTTCTTTTCTTTTTTTAATCTTAATTTGTTAATGTTTTAGAATGTTTTAAAAAAAAATGCAAATTGGGTGATCACTTTGCTTCACTTCTGGTTTATGCAATGTCACGTATTTGATCACTTCTTGTTGAAAACACCCTCTTTCAACTCGACACTGTCGAATGTAGACTGATCACATTTTTGCAAAAACAACTGGCCTTTATGTTTAACGTGAGTACTGTATCTTAGTTGTTTAGACAGTAATGTGTTTATACAGGTGTTGTTTCTTAATGGATGTTGTCTTTTGTTTTCATATAGCATTTAAGCTAGCTAGCGAGCAAACGTTAGTCGGTCCCTAATTTTACCAAAGTGTGTTTATCAATCACACTTTTTCAATAATTTTAATTTGATACGATAACACCAACCCTTCTGAGTTTTACAGCGGTTATCATTATTAGTTTATGTGCATGCAGTACAAACGCCCCCAACTCCTGAAACAGATGCAAAGAGCTTGTTAACACACACGCACATAGTGATTCATCTAGCCTGGCGAAGTTATCAAGTTTATTCTTATTTATCGTTTGATTAATTGACTTATCAAGTATCAGCCTTGGTCTAGTCACAACCATTTATACAACGTGGCTTATATATTTTATGCGATATACTGCAGCTGCTGTTTTACAGGCCACAGAGCAATAAATCCTACCTATATTTAAGCTGTAAGAAAAGCTGTCTCTATTGTGCAGTCCTAATTAGGAACAGAGAATCCGCCCAGGCCACCTCGTAGATTGTGCACATGCCTTTATGTCTTGTTGCTATTTCAGACCACTGTGTATGTATGTGACGTGGAATATAAATATATCTTTAAGTACTCCATCTGTTTCTCCCAAAAGTCTGAAAGATTCAGATCCTCATGTTAACACTAGGGAAGTTCCGATCAAGGTTTTATGTTGCCGATTCAATCATCCATGAGTGAGGTCGGTCGATACCAATACCAATCACATGTTTTAACTGCACAATTTTCAATATTTTTATGGTGAATGCTATTGACAGTTTAACAATATCAACTCATTATTTAAAATACTTCCTTATTCTTTTTACATACAATTGTTTGAACAAAAAGTCAGTCGTACAAAATAATTAAACAAAAGCAAAAACTACTATCGACTACTCATTTAAGTCCTTTGGCTTTTGCACTCAAAGCCATCCTGTGTCCAGGGAATTATCCTCTGAGTTTGTAAGCATGAACTACAACAAAAATAAAAATGATTTTGAGAAAATAAACATCAATCGAATCATTGTATACTGATTCTACCCTTAATATCGATAACACCAATTTATTAATCAATGCAATCCTCCTTTTACGTGTGACTGTGACATGGCTGGCACACTAACACTTGATGTTTTCCTCTGTCGAGACTCTAATTAATCTACTTGTCAATTTCCGGTAATAACTACTTACTTTCTGCTGTAACGTCGTTCCATCGACACTTTTTAAACTATACTACACAATTACTTCCTGGTGTTTTTTAAAGCGGAGTATGCCTGCACCTGGCTTTGTTTTCTTGTGTAACCTGTTAAATCCCATCCTCCAGTGATAATAGTAGACGAAACTATACTAATAAATGTAGTTTATTTGCAGTAATTGAGGTGATTATTATTACAAACCCCGTTTCCATATAAGTTGGGAAATTGTGTTTGATGTAAATATAAACGGAATACAATGATTTGCAAATCATTTTCAACCCATATTCAGTTGAATATGCTACAAAGACAGCATATTTGATGTTCAAACTGATAAACATTTTTTTTTTTTTGCAAATAATCATTAAGTTTAGAATTTGATGCCAGCAACACGTGACAAAGAAGTTGGGAAAGGTGGCAATAAATACTGATAAAGTTGAGGAATGCTCATCAAACACTTATTTTGAACATCCCACAGGTGTGCAGGCTAATTGGGAACAGGTGGGTGCCATGATTGGGTATAAAAACAGCTTCCCAAAAAATGCTCAGTCTTTCACAAGAAAGGATGGGGCGAGGTACACCCATTTGTCCACAACTGCGTGAGCAAATAGTCAAAACAGTTTAAGAACAACGTTTCTCAAAGTGCAATTGCAAGAAATTTAGGGATTTCAACATCTACGGTCCATAATATCATCAAAAGGTTCAGAGAATCTGGAGAAATTACTCCATGTAAGCGGCATGGCCGGAAACCAACATTGAATGACCGTGACCTTCGATCCCTCAGACGGCACTGTATCAAAAACCGACATCAATCTCTAAAGGATATGACCACATGGGCTCAGGAACACTTCAGAAAACCACTGTCACCAAATACAGTTCGTCGCTACATCTGTAAGTGCAAGTTAAAGCTCTACTACGCAAAGCGAAAGCCATTTATCAACAACATCCAGAAACGCCGCCGGCTTCTCTAAGATGGACTGATGCAAAGTGGAAAAGTGTTCTGTGGTCTGACGAGTCCACATTTCAAATTGTTTTTGGAAATATTCGACATTGTGTCATCCGGACCAAAGGGGAAGCGAACCATCCAGACTGTTATCGACGCAAAGTTTAAAAGCCAGCATCTGTGATGGTATGGGGTTGCATTAGTGCCCAAGGCATGGGTAACTTACACATCTGTGAAGGCACCATTAATGCTGAAAGGTACATACAGGTTTTGGAACAACATATGCTGCCATCTAAGCGCCGTCTTTTTCATGGACGCCCCTGCTTTTTTCAGCAAGACAATGCCAAGCCACATTCAGCACATGTTACAACAGGGTGGCTTCGTAAAAAAAGAGTGCGGGTACTTTCTTGGCCCGCCTGCAGTCCAGACCTGTCCCCCATCGAAAATGTGTGGCGCATTATGAAGTGTAAAATACGACAGCGGAGACCCCGGACTGTTGAACGACTGAAGCTCTACATAAAACAAGAATGGGAAAGAATTCCACTTTCAAAGCTTCAACAATTAGTTTCCTCAATTCCCAATCGTTTATTGAGTGTTGTCAAAAGAAAAGGTGATGTAACACAGTGGTGAACATGCCTTTCCAAACTACTTTGGCACGTGTTGCAGCCATGAAATTCTAAGTTAATGATTATTTGCAACAAAAAAAAAAAGTTTATGAGTTTGAACATCAAATATCTTGTCTTTGTAGTGCATTCAATTGAATATGGGCTGAAAAGGATTTGCAAATCATTGTATTCCGTTTATATTTACATCTAACACAATTTCCCAACTCATATGGAAACGGGGTTTGTAGTTTTGGCGAGCAGCTGCACACTGTGTATGGAGACACATAATTAGCTACTAGCCGCTTGTCAGCCAGAGTGGATCGGCATTCATGATCAACAATAAAAGGCATTATTCGGCAATAACCAATCACATACTTTTTCACAAAAATCGTCCGATCGATCGGCACTTCCCTGGTTAACACCTTTTGATTAAAGTCTTGAAGTAAAAGTAGCATGTCGTTGACCATGCTAAAAGTTATTCGAGAAGGTACAACTAAAGTCTCCTGGTGTTGCATACACAGCTAATTTTGAAAATGTTTTTTTTTTCCAGTGACTGGAGCAGAGTATGAAGCAATGTTAACCGAGATCATGTCTATGGGTTATGAGAGGGAGAGAGTGGTAGCAGCACTACGGGCCAGCTTCAACAACCCTCATAGAGCTGTGGAGTACCTTCTTACTGTGAGTCTTTCTCTTGCGCTCTGACACACAGTACAACTATGCTCATCATCAACATGTAAGAAGGTTATGTTTTTCTTCAGCCTGGGTGTGTTCCTTGGCAACCTCTTGGCTGCAAGAGATTTGTTTTCCTCTTCTGCCATCCCACTCCATGTTCTTTATAGGGATCGACCGATATGATTTTTTCAGGGTTCGATATGGATTATTAGTGGTGAAGGAGGCCGATAACTGATATTTTGAACAAATATTCATTTACAGTAAAAATCAATCAATCAAAGTTTATTTATGTAGCCCTTAATCACAAGTGTCTCAAAGGGCTGCACAAGCCACAACGACATCCTCGGCTCAGATACCACATCAGGGCAAGAAAAAACTCAACCCAATGGGCTACAATGGGAAACCTTGGAGGGGACCGCAAGTGACATTAGCGTTGTTGGAATAATACTAGAATAATTCCAATTTAAAATAATACCATTACAAAATGCAACACTGAACTTTGTTTAAATGCCTGAAGATTGTTAATTTAAAAACAAGTACATTTTTTTTACAAAAACAGGGCAGCGGGTACTTTGGCACAGTAGCATCTCTTACACAATTAAATAAAACATTAAATAGATAAATAGCTCCTTGAAGTGTGGTATCTCTGAAATAATTTGTATCCCTGCCACACAAATAGGCTGGAGTTATGTCCCTCCCTAATAACATCAACTGTGACTGATAAAATGATTTCAAATTCACAAGTGTTTATATTGACAGGCTAATCACCTAGAAATATTACACTTTATTACAAAATGGAAAAAGTTATTAAGACATTGTCATGGTATCGAAGGTCAAGTAGAAAACGTAATGTAAAGCATTATTTAGGTCGAAATATCATACATTATATTATTAACATCTTTATCAAGGCATGATTGTAACAGTCCACATTTTGTATTATTATGCATTGTTAGGCAGTCTACACGCTTGCTTGCATACACACACACACACACACACACACACACACACATATATATATATATATATATATATATAAAAGAGGGCTGGACGATATGGCCTTTTTTTAATATCGCGATATTTTAAGGCCATATCGCGATACACGATATATATCTCGATATTTTGCCTTAGCCTTGAATGAACACTTGATGCATATAATCACAGCAGTATGATGATTCTATGTGTCTACATTAAAACATTCTTCTTCATACTGCATTAATATATGCTACTTTAAAACTTTCATGCAGAGAAGGAAATCACAACTAAAAAAATCACTATTTTTTTTTCTTACGGTGATCTGGAAATGTTTGCCTCGGCATTTTGATGGTGTGGGCGTGTGGCACCGAACGGAGATGTTGACGTGCGGAGTAAGCAGGGGACTTTTCAAATGATGCTATATATTAGCAGTAATGCTACTTTTTATAGCAACGCTTTCGCCCCACACTTGACAAATTACGGTTGTCTGTTCGACATATTCCCACTTGAAGCCAAACCACCGCCAGACGATGGACCCCTGCTGTTTTTTGGGGGAATTAATTCTTCCTTCATTTACCAGATTCACACTTTCTTTTGCTCGTATTACCGCTAGCATCACAGCTAACGTTAGCCATGCTGCTACCTCTCTGCTCCGCGAGGGCATATACGAATGTGACGTATGACGTGACGTATGTAGAAGTTGCGCTTGCTGTCTGTGAGAAGGAGAGACTGGAAAGAGCGAGGAGAGCCTGTCGTGTAATGCCCGCAGCTAAAAGCAACTGCGTGAAAAACGCATACTCGAATATCACAATATAGTTATTTTCTATATCGCACAGAGACAAACCCGCGATATATCGCGCATATCTATTTATCGCCCAGCTGCTATATATATATATAAACTAGACTGCATTTACTTTGCGTTTTTTCATCTTTTTCAGTCACACAAACATGTTTCTACTCTAACAGACCGTTTCCATATCGATATTTTCGGCAGCTTTGTTTCAAGTGATTCACAGACACGTCTCTGAGCGAGCAGAGCTGCCACTGATGTTAAGTTTTTATGCTATTATAATAACGTTACTTGTAGTTGTGACAAGTAGAGGAATGCAATGTTTATTAAAATTTCGGGAGAGTTTTCTCTGTTTACCTCAGTACATCCTCAGTACACAGTACACAGTACATCCTCAGTACACACCAGAGCACTTTTCTCCTTGCCATGTGTTTGAAAGTCCTGCCAAAGACTTAGCTTCTCATATCCTCTACCTCTTACCCTTGTGTGGTTTGCATTACCAATCAGATGGTAACGTGGGCTGGACAATGTTGGAGACAGAGGCGCTGTTGTATCAAAGCTAAAATAAGCAATTTTTAAATTAGCCCTTTGGATTAAAAAAGGCAGACGCTTGTTCGATGAGTTTTTAGATTTAAAATGATAGTCATGGTTAGGGATGTCCCGATCCGATATTTGGATCGGATCGGCTGCCGATATTTGCCAAAAATTGCGTATCGGCAAGGCATGGGAAAATGCCGATCCAGATCCAGTTTAAAAAAAAAAACTCCCGTCCGTGTTTTCCAACGCACCTATTTAAATAATACATTCCACTTTTCTGCTGCTCCGTAATTTCCGTTCCGCATTTTTCAGCACACCTTCAACACATCCACAATTCTCACGCAGTTGCTTTTAGCTGCTGGCATTACACGACAGGCTCTTCTCACTCTTTCCTGTGTCTCCCTCTCACAGACAGCGAGCGCACCTTCTTACACACGTCACATACTGTCACGTCATACGTCACATACTGTCACGACATACGTCACATACGTATACGTCCTCTCCCAGCAGAGAGCGAGGTAGAGGCATGGCTAACGTTAGCTGTGATGCTAGCGCAGCCGCTAAGGTGCGCGCCTGCTCAAGCATCCTCTGCGCACGCCAAATCTATGCCACGCACAAAATCAAATAAAAAAATAAGCGCATAACAATTTTCGACACACGGACACGACAGAGACAACAGTTTTCGTCATCATTGTTCAAATATTGAGACGCTTATCTCCATTCGGTGCCACACGTCCACACCATCAAAATGCTGAGGCAGGCAAAAATTTCCACATCAACACCGTATGAAAAAATTAGTGATTTTTTTAGTTGTGATTTCCTTCTCTGCATGAAAGTTTAAAAGTAGCATATATTAATGCAGTAGGAAGAAGAATGTTTTAATGTAGACATGCAAGCCTTGAAAGAACATTTTGAAAATCAAGACTACATTTCCTGCAAATGGGTGCATTTCTACCCTACCGTATTTTCCGCACTATTAGCCGCACCTAAAAACCACAAATTTACTCAAAAGCTGACAGTGCGGCTTTTAACCCGGTGCGCTTTATATATGGATAAATATTAAGATTCATTTTCATAAAGTTTCGATCTCGCAACTTCGGTAAACAGCCGCCATCTTTTTTCCCGGTAGAACAGGAAGCGCTTCTTCTTCTGCGCAAGCAACCGCCAAGGTAAGCACCCGCCCCCATAGAACAGGAAGCGCTTCTTCTTCTACTGTAAGCAACCACCCGCCCGCGTAGAAGAAGAAAAAGCGCGCGGATATACCGTACGTTTCATTTCCTTTGTGTGTTTACATCTGTAAAGACCACAAAATGGCTCCTACTAAGCGTCAGGGATCCGGTTCATGAAAAGACGCAATCTCTCCATCCGCACACGGATTACTATTTCACAGCAACTGATATTCCTGTGAACGCACTGTGGATACAACGGGAGCACGTACGGTGAATATTCGCACCACAGGGAATGAGAAGTCATCCTTCACTGTGGTTCTAGCTTGCCATGCTAACTTCCACCCATGGTGATATTCAAAAGGAAGACCTTGCCAAAAGAGACCTTTCCAGCCGGCGTCATCATAAAAGCTAACTCGAAGGGATGGATGAAGAAAAGATGAGCGAGTGGTTAAGGTAAGTTTAAGTTTACGCGAAGAGGCCGGGTGGCTTTTTTCACACAGCTCTGTCCATGTTGATATACGTATGTTTGTGATTGCACATTTGCGTACATTTTGGGAGTGAACAGAGTTGTTAGAACGCTGGTTTTTAATATATTATTAAAGTTTGACTGACCTATCTGACTGTTTTTTTGACATTCCTTTAGCGCAGTTAGATGCGGCTTACAACACCGGGCGGCTTATAGGTGGACAAAGTTTTGAAATATGCCGTTCATTGAAGGCGCGGCTTTTAACCCAGGGCGCCTTATGGTGCGGAAAATACGGTATATTTTAACTTTAGATTTATTCTCATATCAAACTCTTTGGCTGTCTTTTTGACACTTACATCAGGCGCCCCCCTCCACACCCTGGATTATAAATAATGTAAATAATTCAATGTGATTATCTTGTGTGATGACTGTATTATGATGATAGTATATATCTCATAGTATATATCTGTATCATGAATCAATTTAAGTGGACCCCGACTTAAACAAGTGTAAAAACTTATTCGGGTGTTACCATTTAGTGGTCAATTGTACGGAATATGTACTTCACTGTGCAACCTACTAATAAAAGTCTCAATCAATCAATCAAAACACATAGAATCATCATACTGTTGTGATTATATGCATCAAGTGTTCATTCAAGGCTAAGGCAAAATATCGAGATATATATTGTGTATCGCAATATGGCCTTAAAATATTGCAATATTAAAAAAAGGCCATATCGCCCAGCCCTAGTTCAATGATGTCATTTCTGTTTGTCATGTATAATTTTGTCTATTTTGTGTTTATCCTTGAATAAACAAGTCAGTTTCTTGTTACCAACCATTGTGTATTATTCAAACTCCCCTAATTCAGCTGGCTAGTTGTTATCAAGAGTACTAAAACCCTTTTCAACATGATTCTGACAACTAAGTAGGCTAAATAACTTTAAACTTTAATACATGCTCGGATAGGCCATTATCGGTCAGTATCGGTCAGTATCGGTATCGGATCGGAAATGCAAAAACAATATCGGTATCGGATCGGAAGTGCAAAAACCTGGATCGGGACATCCCTAGTCATGGTGCAGCTGCAGAAAACGATGCAAGAGAGTGACCTCTCGCTCGCCGAACACACAATAATAAAAAAAAATTCACAACCTTCGATATCAACGTAAGAGCCGCGGTTCCGCTTCGCCTCACAAAGAGTCAAATCACTTGATGAAGGACAAGATGGTTAACTCCCGTCTTTTCATTCCACTGAGGCACACACGTGCACAGCTGCTGACACTGATGAAAAGCGTGAACGCTCTTGAAGCGTGCACATGGCGATTTATCAACGCTGGAAAACTTACCGTATTTTTCGGAGTATAAGTCGTTCCGGACTATAAGTCGCACCGGCCGAAAATGCATAATAAAGAAGGAAAAAAACATATATAAGTCGCATTTTTGGGGGATTTTTTTTTGATAAAACCCAACACCAAGAATAGACATTTGAAAGGCAATTTAAAATAAATAAAGAATAGTGAACAACAGGCTGAATAAGTGTACATTATATGAGGCATAAATAACCAACTGAGAAAGTACCTGGTATGTTAACGTAACATATTATGGTAAGAGTCATTCAAATAGCTGCAACAACTAATCGATTAAATCGATTAAAATCGATTACCGTATTTTCCGCACTATAAGGCGCACCTAAAAACCACAAATTTTCTCAAAAGCTAACAGTGCGCCTTATAACCCGGTGCGCTTTATTACGATTCATTTTCATAAAGTTTAGGTCTCGCAACTACGGTAAACAGCCGCCATCTTTTTTCCCCGTAGAAGAAGCGCGCGGTGCATGCTGGGATATGTGACGTTTCATTTCCATTTGTGTGTTTATGTAAAGACCCCAAATGGCTCCTATTAAGTGTGTTGTCTGTCTAATTATAAATAATGCAGACGAGGCGTGTTAACTGAGTTCTCAACGTTTTCTCACAGCGTGCTCATAACCACATTCGAACTCCCAGCATACATCGCTTCTCAGGGCTACTGCGCATGCTCGTAACTATCGTTGCATGCTGGGTAGTGTAGTTGTTATATTTGCTAGCTCATAACAGCACATTGAGAGACGCGCTTAATTCAATACTCGCCGTCATTCCGGGTGGATTGACAAAAGACCTCCAGCCGCTAGATATTGGTGTCAACAGGGCATTCGAAGCTAGACTGCTAACTGCGTGGGAACTTCTCAGGGCTACCGCGCATGCTTGTAACTATCGTTGCATGCTGGGTAGTGTAGTTGTTATATTTGCTAGCTCATAACAGCACATTGAGAGACACGCTGACACGCTTAATTCAATACTCGCCGTCATTCCGGGTGGATTGACAAAAGACCTCCAGCCGCTAGATATTGGTGTCAACAGGGCATTCGAAGCTAGACTGCTAACTGCGTGGGAACTTCTCAGGGCTACCGCGCATGCTCGTAACTATCGTTGCATGCTGGGTAGTGTAGTTGTTATATTTGCTAGCTCATAACAGCACATTGAGAGACACGCTGACACGCTTACCGGGTAATTCAATACTCGCCGTCATTCCGGGTGGATTGACAAAAGACCTCCAGCCGCTAGATATTGGTGTCAACAGGGCATTCGAAGCTAGACTGCTAACTGCGTGGGAACAATGGAAGACAGAAGGCGAACACACCTTCACTAAGACGAGTAGGCAGCGCCAGACGACGCCAACATCTGCCAGTGGATCGTAAATTTGCCCAACTTTTCACTTCGGACACCGAAGACGAAGGATTTACGAATGAAGAATAACTTCAGAAAGTAAGCGCTATGTTTATTTTGTGTGTTGTGACATTAACGTTCGAGCAACATTATGTTGCTATTGCGCTGCACTATTTTGAATTTTACTATGTTTGTGATTGCACATTTGCGTACATTTTGGGAGTGAACAGAGTTGTTAGAACGCTGGTTTTTAATATATTATTAAAGTTTGACTGACCTATCTGACTGTTTTTTTGACATTCCCTTTAGCGCAGCGTAGGCGCGGCTTATAGTCCGGGGCGGCTTATTGGTGGACAAAATTATGAAATATGTAATTCATAGAAGGTGCGGCTAATAATCCGGTGCGCCTTATAGTGCGGAAAATACGGTATAAAAATAGTTGGCAATTAATTTAGTAATCGATTCGTTGGATCTATACTGTGCGCAAAGGCAATTTTTTATTTAAATTTTTATTTTATTTTTTATTTTTTTATAAGCCTTTATTCATAAACTGCAACATGTACAAACAGCTGAGAAACAATACCGGTAATCAAAATAAGTATGGTGCCAGTATGCTGTTTTTTTTCCCAATAAAGTACTGGAAAGGATAGTAATGTACCGGTAGTTTGTCTCTTTTATCCAATTATTAATCGATTAATCAAAGTAATAATCGACAGATTAATCGATTATCAAATTAATCGTTAGTTGCAGCCCTACTTCAGGCTAATAACTGACTACTTTAACAGCATAAAACAAAGTAAATAGAAAATATTTGATGTGATTTACCTTTGGTCCACTCGTCCTTCATTTCACATTTCTCTTCAAACTATGGGGTCGGAGTCCCAGTGAGCAGCTCGCCTCGCCGCTTCAAAGTCCAACTAAATACTTTATAATCCTCTGTAAATACGTCTAAAAAGTCAGTCCATTTCTTGTAGCTTCGCGTATGCAAATGAAGTTTGTAAAAACAGCATGGAACTGCAAACAAGTTTAAAGACTATGGCTGAGTAAAAACACTACGAGATAGTTCCACTAATCGCGTTCTTCAGCACAAAGATGCTCCACAAAAGTTCCCACAAGTACCGTATAAAGTTCCTTTCATTCTTCTATCTCTCCGTTGTCAAGTTTGTTGTAATAGAAACACAAGAAATAAACAAGTTGCCCTGGCATACGCTAATGGAAGCTGAAACTACAAATACAGAGTGTTTTGTGTTCAATTGTGTTCAACCAATCAGGGTTCGACCCCTTTAAGATTCCTGGGAACTCCCGAAAGTCCTACCTCGCTAGTAGGAACTAAAAATTATTTATGTGGGACTAAATCTACTAGATTAGATTTTGGTTGAAACCAAGGGAGATATTTCATTCACCAGGGTTAATGGGAATGTTCCTGCAGTGGAAAAAAAGCCTAATTTAGAGAAATTACCTAGAATGTGACAAAGTATTTACGTGTTTTAGTGGCTAGGTGATGGCCATAGCAATGACGCTAGGAGCTACCTTTGAAATCTACAGTAGCAAACATTTAAGGCTATTTTATTGGGGGAAACCAGTATAAAGGTGACTATATGGTTATTTCATGTCTAGAGGGCTCTAATAATTGAAAAACCACTATTTAGGTTTTTTTTAAGCTCCAACTATGAACATATTCTACAGTATTGTTTTGCCTTTTTAATCTTTAATAGTGTGAGAATTTAATGCTAATCCCACTTTTTAAAACGTTACTCATAAAAATCTTTCTCCTCAGTTTTTATAAATCCTATGTGTTGGATTGACAGCGGGGTCATGTTTGTATTTCCAGGGTCTCCCTAGCAGTCCGATCCAAGAGACGAACCCTCCTGCGTCCACTCCAGCGTCTGGACCCACTGAAGCTCCGTCTCTAGCAGAAGGTGAAACTTCACTGCAGACTCTAATTTGTCCTGTTGATCTCTCGTTCTAGAATTCCCTCACTTGTGAATAGGGCTGAGTAAAATAATCCCTTTCATTGCTTATGGATCGCGAGCTTTAAAATTTAGCAATATTGATTCACAAGACATAATGGTGATTATTCTTCTCCCCCGCCCACTAGTAGTCATGTTAGGGTCTGTCCCCACAGAACCGTGTTTAGGTGGAAATGGTGAAGATATGTACCGTTTCAGCCTTTTATCCCCATGTTTTTGGTGGTCTGAAACAAAAGTTTTTGAAAACTGGCTCCAGTTTGGGAAGGTCTGAAAACTGAAAACGGTATTGTCGTTTCTATGGGGCGAAGGAGGGCGCCAGGGTACCTGAGAATGATGCACACGCAACAGTTGTCAACAAAACCTCATCATTTATCAACTAAACATGCAGTACATAAACAATAATAACACACGCCATAATATTTTAATACAAAGATGTCAGCTCAGACCGCCAGAAGAACATGCGCTTGTCTTTTTTACTACTGTACACGAGTGCTAAAACCAGTGTTATATACAGTACTATTACGTACTAGTGATGTTTAATATAGTAATTTTTTTGAAAGTGTGGAATGTGAACGATGTTGGTTATTTGTGTGTGTGTCCACACACACACACACACACACACACACACACACACACACAAACCAGCGTTTTTCAACCTTTTTTGAGCCAAGGCAAATTTTTTTCATTGAAAAAAATCTGGAGGCACACCACCAGCAGAAACCATAAAAAAATTAAACTCAGTAGCCGATATTGACAGTAAAAAGTCGTTGGATATGAATTCAAACCATAATCAAGCATGCATCACTATAGCTCTTGTCTCAAAGTAGGTGTACTGTCACCACTTGTCCCATCACGCCGTGACTTATTTTGAGTTTTTTGCTGTTTTCCTGTGTGTAGTGTTTTAGTTCTTGTCTTGCGCTCCTATTTTGGTGTCTTTTCCTGTTGCGTTAGTATTTTCCTGTAGCAGTTTCGTGTCTTCGTTTGAGCGCTATTCCACGCACCTGCTTTGTTTTAGCAATCAAGACTATTGAAGTTGTTGCTATCCTTCTTTGTGGGGACATTGTCGATTGTCATGTCATGTTTGGATGCACTTTGTGGACGCCATCTCTGCTCCACACGCTGTAAGTCTTTGCTGTCGTCCAGCATTCTGTTTTTGTTTACTTTGCAGCCAGTTCAGTTTAAGTTTCGTTCTGCATAGCCATCCCTATGCTTCAATGCCTTTTCTTAGTGGCACTTGCCTTCTGTTTATTTTTGGTTAAATCATTAGACACCTTTTTACCTGCACGCTGCCTCCCGCATATTGTGATCATGACAAAGCATTTAGCTACCTGCTGCCACCTACCGATATGGAAGAGTATTACACGGTTACTCTGCCGAGCTCTAGAAAGCACAGACACTCAACAACGGCACATTATTTGCGTATTATAATTACTGGTTTGCAAAAAATATTTTTAGCCCAATTAGTTGAAATGACAGACTGTATCTCACGGCACACTAGTGGTTGAAAAACACTGGTGTAAACAATGACAACTATTTCCCTACTTTCTTTTGTTGGACAACATTCACTTTTTAAAATAGAGCACATACCGTCTCAAACAACATACCTAAATCTATATAAACAATATCCAACATCCTCTTCTTTATTTTCTCATGTGCGTGCACCTCCTTCGAACACTTGCCTTATATGATACACATCATCTGTAGTAGCATAACGAGTACCGGTAGCTTGTAGCAGTTAGCTCATAGTATAATTAAACCTACCAGAAGCGCATTTCTGCTTTAGTTGTTCACTCCAAGACTGCAAGAGGCAAACTATCGCTGGTGTGACTGTAAGCATTCCAGTTACAGTGGATGAAGAATATTCAGACTCCCAGTCAACATTCTCTTGATATTTGACAGTTTTGTAATCAAGTTTGACACGCAGAAGTACCGTATTTTTCGGACTATAAGTCGCAGTTTTTTTCATAGTTTGGCCGGGGGTGCGACTTATACTCAGGAGCAACTTATGTGTGAAATTATTAACACATTACCGTAAAATATCAAATAATATTATTTAGCTCATTCACGTAAGAGACTAGACGTATAAGATTTCATGGGATTTAGCGATTAGGAGTGACAGATTGTTTGGTAAACGTATAGCATGTTCTATATGTTATAGTTATTTGAATGACTCTTACCATAATATGTTACGTTAACATACCAGGCACGTTCTCAGTTGGTTATTTATGCCTCATATAATGTACACTTATTCAGCCTGTTGTTCACTATTCTTTATTTATTTTAAATTGCCTTTCAAATGTCTATTCTTGGTGTTGGCTTTTATCAAATACATTTCCCCAAAAAATGCGACTTATACTCCAGTGCGACTTATATATGTTTTCTTTTCCTTCTTTATTATGCATTTTCGGCAGGTACGACTTATACTCCGAAAACTACGGTAATTCCAATTCGCTGTTTGCCCCAAAAAAGTTAAAAGTTAAAATACCAATGATTGTCACACACACACACACACACACACTAGGTGTGGCGAAATTATTCTCTGCATTTGACCCATCACCCTTGATCACCCCCTTGGAGGTGAGGGGAGCAGTGAGCAGCAGCGGTGGCCACGCCTAGGAATCATTTTTGGTGATTTAACCCCCAAGTCCAACCCTTGATGCTGAGTGCCAAGCAGGGAGGTAATGAGTCCCATTTTTATAGTCTTTGGTATGACCCGGCCGGGGTTTGAACTCACAACCTACCGATCTCAGGGAGGACACTCTAACCACAAGGCCAGAGTCACAGAATAAATGATAAAGTTTCTTCTTCTGTAGTTTTTGGTGGTTCCATTGGCTTTGTTTGCTTACAGCGCCACTTATAGCAAGGCAGAGTGTTACATCATCCTCACCAGGAAATATTTCTGCCTGGATGTGACTCACTATTGATAGGACACTGGGGACGCGTTTGTTTTTTGAACCCAAAACAAAAATTAAACACAGACGTTGCTGTGGAGACATGCCCTTATGCTAAAATTACATTCCAACAACAAGCCGTCTGCGGCAAAACAAAAGAAAGTGAGGGACTTGGCAGCATTCTCCGCAGGCGATGGAGGTACAGTAACAGAGGCCATCGCAACTTTTGTTGGTAAAGATTTACGGCCGCTCTCGCCGGCTTGAAGTGCTCCAAGTGAACCACATTTCCTTTCAATCCTGCAGTGTAAACACTGACTGAAACTCATTTTTATTGATTAGATTTGTAACTGAGAGTATGCCTGGGCTAATAACGATATATTGACCCACAAATTATAATTTTTTTTGTGACCAAATTAACCACTGTATAATATATATGTATTGATAATACATATTAATAATGGCAGTATACCCTTTCAAATGCAATCAACTTGTTTTTCTTCTATATTTCAACACTGCAATTGAAATGTACATTTTTAAATACCAAGTTAAGTAAAACGAATACATACCGTATTTTTCGGACTATAAGTCGCAGTTTTTTTCATAGTTTGGCCGGGGGTGCGACTTATACTCAGGAGCGACTTATGTGTGAAATTATTAACACATTACCGTAAAATATCAAATAATATTATTTATCTCATTCACGTAAGAGACTAGACGTATAAGATTTAGCGATTAGGAGTGACAGATTGTTTGGTAAACGTATAGCATGTTCTATATGAGGGGTAGGGAACCTATGACTCTAGAGCCAGATGTGGCTCTTTTGATGACTGCATCTGGCTCTCAGATAAATCTTAGCTGACATTATTTAACAGGATAAGTACTGAATAATTCCGCTGGTAATCAGTGTTAAAAATAACGTTCAAAATATAAAACATTTTCAGAATAACAATGTTATTAAAAAGAATGAGAGACTTATTATACTCTAAAAATGTTTGTCTTACTTAAAAATGCACGCATTTAGTTGTATTCAGTGTTAAAAAAATATTATATGGCTCTCACGGAAATACATTTTAAAATATTTGGCTTTCATGGCTCTCTCAGACAAAAAGGTTCCCGACCCGTTCTATATGTTATAGTTAATAATAATATGTTACGTTAACATACCAGGCACGTTCTCAGTTGGTTATTTATGCCTCATATAACGTACACTTATTCAGCCTGTTGTTCACTATTCTTTATTTATTTTAAATTGCCTTTCAAATGTCTATTCTTGGTGTTGGGTTTTATTAAATAAATTTCCCCAAAAATGCGACTTATACTCCAGTGCGACTTATATATGTTTTTTTCCCTTATTTATTATGCATTTTCAGACGGTGCGACTTATACTCCGAAGAATACGATAATACAAATTAAATATACTTTGTAAGCGAAATTTTGCACTTAAATAAATATGCACAAGTTAAACGATAAACAAAATGGCTAAATTAAGTTATTGTGACCAAAATGATCATGGTTATCATTATTATCGCAGTGTTGTTGAATGTGGTCTAAAAGTACTTATACACACACTTAAATATTTCAAACAAGTTGCATTTTTTTATTAACTAAAATAAATAGACACAATATACTTTCTTGGCAGAGGAAACATAACATATTGTTCTGGCTTCATAAGACCCATATTGGTTTTATTTGTTTAAATTTCCGCCCATTTTCTACCGCTTGTCCCTTTCGGGGTCGCGGAGCGTGCTGGAGCCTATCCCAGGCGGTGCCATAAATGTGTTTATCTTTAATTGTAAAGGGTGATCAGTTGTTTCACTTCTGGTTAATGTGACGTCACGTGAGTTCACTTCCTGTTGAACAGAGTTTCAACTTGACACATCCTACACATTTAATATGAATACTGTGTAAACAACTGAGCTACAGCTCAGTTGTTTACACAGTCATTTGTTTATACAAGTTTGATTGGGGAACGATGTCAATGTCTGTTGTTTACATATTAGCACTAAATCTAGTCCCAGTCAGTCCGTCCGTACAAGTGCAGTTATGAATGACAGTTCTTTCATCATTTTAATCCGTCGGGAGTTTTAAAGCGGTTATTATTACCACCGTTTATTTGTAGTATAAACGCCTGCAGCTGCAGAAAACGATGCAAGAGAGTGACCTCTCTCGCTCGCCGAACACACACAATAATAAAAAAACCCACAAACTTCAATATCAACGTAAGAGCCGCAGTTCCGCTTCACCTCACAAAGAGTCAAATCACTTGATGAAGGACAAGATGGTTAACTCCCTCTTTTCATTCCACTAAGGCACACACGTGCACAGCTGCTGACACCGATGAAAGGCATGAACGCTCTTGAAGCGTGCACATGGCGATTTATCAACGCTGGAAAACTTACCGTATTTTTCGGAGTATAAGTCGCTCCGGACTATAAGTCGCACCGGCTGAAAATGCATAATAAAGAGGACAAAAAACATAAGTCGCACTGGAGTATAAGTCGCATTTTTTGGGGAATTTTTTTTGATAAAACCCAACACCAAGAATAGACATTTGAAAGGCAATTTAAAATAAATAAAGAATTGTGAACAACAGGCTGAATAAGTGTACATTATATGAGGCATAAATAACCAACTGAGAAAGTGCCTGGTATGTTAACATAACATATTATGGTAAGAGAGGGAAGTCTGGGCTTCCCTGCTTAGGCTGCTGCCCCCGCGACCCGACCTCGGATAAGCGGAAGAAGATGGATGGATGGATGGATGGATGGATTATGGTAAGAGTCATTCAAATAACTATAACATATAGAACATGCTATACCAAACAATCTGTCACTCCTAACCGCTAAATCCCATGAAATCTTATACGTCTAGTCTCTTACGTGAATGAGATAAATAATATTATTTAATATTTTACGGTAATGTGTTAATAATTTCACACATAAGTTGCTCCTGAGTATAAGTCGCACCCCCGGCCAAACTATGAAAAAAACTGCGACTTGTAGTCCGAAAAATACGGTACATTTATATGTAGAATTTATATTTTTTTATGAAAGAGACGTTTTTGTTAAGTTAAATGTGTTTAATAATAATACAAGAATGTTTAACACATATAGATTCCTTTCTTTTATGAAGACATGAATATAGTTTATATTTATTTATGAAAGAGACGTTTTTGTTAACAAGTTAAATGTGTTTAATGATAATACAAGCATGTTTAAGACATATAGATTCCTTTCTTTCATGAAGACAAGAATATAAGTTGGTGTATTACCTGATTCTGATGATTTGCATTGATTGGAATCAGACAGTAGTGATGATAACGTCCACATTTTCAAATGGAGGAGAAAAAAGTCCTCCTTTCTGTTCAATACCACATGAAAGTGGTTGCTTTTTGCCATCTTATTTGTCCGGCTTCCATACTCCTTTTTATACACTTTACAAGAAATACATTGCCGGCAAACTCCGTAGCTTTCTGAGACTCTTATTTTGTTAGCACAGGCAGGATGAAGCAGCGCTTTTATTATGAAGACAGGAACTGTGCAGTCGGTCTTTAGAGTTTTGACGGCAGGCGCGATAGTCTGTTGAAATAAAAAGTGTTTCTCACCTTCCTGTCGGTCATTTTTCCTAATAATGATCTGGCAGCACCCAGCGTCGTCTCACAAGACCCTCGGGTGCCGTGAATGTCAATCAAGTGACGTTGATGATCGCAAATTTTTAGGTCTATTTTTAAATGCCTGGCTGGTGATGGACTGACACACCCTCCACCATCGACCTGTAACTGGCGATGGACGTAATGTGCAGCCCTGGTGTAGATGCATGTGTTTGAATAAAACATTAGTTATGTAAGTGAAACATCTAAGATGTTGGCTACAAAAATATAATATGACCTTGCTCCTTCCTGCTTGTTTGCTGCTGTTATTATGCAGGATGCCTTCTGGTAATGTCAAACATTTCACCACAATCTTGGTCTTTTTCACTTTGACATCTTCCTTTGGCCCTTTGCTCTCCTTCCGCTCTGTCGTAGTTTTACTGAGCCATCTTTCTTTATCGGAACTCCATTTTTATCTCCACGGCTAACAGTTGAGTGTGTTTTGTTCCCTCTCCAGGAGAGAACCCACTTGCATTCCTGCGGACCCAGCCCCAGTTTCTTCACATGAGACAGGCCATCCAGCAGAACCCAACTCTGCTTCCAGCTCTCCTGCAGCAGCTCGGCAGGGAGAACCCTCAACTCTTGCAGGTTACACCATCTCACACACACTCGTTCTGCGCTCTGTCCAAAGCCATTTCCACATATTTGATGTAGCAGAGGCATACAGTAGAACCTCGGTTTGCAAACCTAATTGGTTCTTGAACATGGTTTGTAAATAGAAAAGTGTGTATATTGAAGCAATTTACTCAATAAGAAACAATGTACCGTATTTTCCGCACTATAAGGCGCACCGGATTATTAGCCGCACCTTCTATGAATTACATATTTCATAATTTTGTCCACCAATAAGCCGCCCCGGACTAAAAGCCGCGCCTACGCTGCGCTAAAGTGAATGTCAAAAAAACGCTGCGCTAAAGTGAATGTCAAAAAAACAGTCAGATAGTTCAGTCAAACTTTAATAATATATTGAAAACCAGCGTTCTAACAACTCTGTCCCAAAATGTACGCAAATGTGCAATCACAAACATAGTAAAATTCAAAATGGTGTAGAGCAATAGTAACATAATGTTGCTCGAACGTTAATGTCACAACACACAAAATAAACATAGCGCTCACCTTCTGAAGTTATTCTTCATTCGTAAATCCTTCGAATTCTTCGTCTTCGGTGTCCGAATTGAAAAGTTGCGCAAGCGTGGGATCCAAAATGGCCGGTTCCGTCTCGTAGAAGTCATCGGGAGTCAGTGTCGCTGTTGTTCTGTGAATCCTGCCTTCCGGAAAGCTCGGACCACAGTTGTGACCGAAATATCTGCCCAAGCATTTACGATCCACTGGCAAATGTTGGCGTATGTCGTCCGAGGCTGTCTGCCCGTCTTAGTGAAGGTGTGTTCGCCTTCGGAGCTGTGTGAAAAAAGCCACCCGGCCTCTTCGCGTAAACTTCCCTTAACCACTCGCTCATCTTTTCTTCATCCATCCATCCCTTCGAGTTAGCTTTTATGATGACGCCGGCTGGAAAGGTCTCTTTTGGCAAGGTCTTCCTTTTGAATATCACCATGAGTGGAAGTTAGCATGGCAAGCTAGAACCACAGTGAAGGATGACTTCTCATTCCCTGTGGAGCGAATATTCACCGTACGTGCTCCCGTTCCACAGTGCGGTTCAGTTGCTGTGAAATACGGTAGTAATCCGTGTGCGGATGGAGAGATTGCGTCTTTTTATGAACCGGATCGTTTAGTAGGAGCCATTTTGTGGTCTTTACAGATGTAAACAGGAAATGAAACGTACGGTGATATCCGCGCGTTTTTTCTTCTTCTTCCGGGGGCGGGTGAAGCGCTTCCTGTTCTATGGGGGCGGGTGAAGCGCTTCCTGTTCTATGGGGGCGGGTGCTTTCCTTGGCGGTTGCTTGCGTAGAAGAAGAAGCGCTTCCTGTTCTACCGGGAAAAAAGATGGCGGCTGTTTACCGAAGTTGCGAGACCGAAACTTTATGAAAATGAATCGTAATAAAGCGCACCGGGTTATTAGGCGCACTGTCAGCTTTTGAGAAAAATTGTGGTTTTTAGGTGCGCCTTATAGTGCGGAAAATACGGTACATGTGAATAATGAGTTCCAGCCTAGACAAAAGTCGATATTTTAGTAGAAGTTTGTACACTTTGATCACAATAGAGTGTTATACAGTACTGTATATCAACAAGCGTGTGACCGTACCACAAAAATCCGCGTTTTTTTAAAGAAAAATGTTTGTATCAAAATATTACCGCATTTTTCGGAGTATAAGTCGCTCCGGAGTATAAGTCACACCGGCCGAAAATGCATAATAAAGAAGGAAAAAAACATATAGGTGGCATTTTTGGGGGAAATGTATTTGATAAAAGCCAACAGCAAGAATAGACATTTGAAAGGCAATTTAAAATAAATAAAGAATAGTGAACAACAGGCTGAATAAGTGTACGTTATATGAGGCATAAATAACCAACTGAGAACGTGCCTGGTATGTTAACGTAACATATTATGGTAAGAGTCATTCAAATAACTATAACGTATAGAACATGCTATACGTTTACCAAACAATCTGTCACTCCTAATCGCTAAATCCCATGAAATCTTATACGTCTAGTCTCTTACGTGAATGAGATAAATAATATTATTTGATCATTTACGGTAATGTGTTAATAATTTCACACATAAGTCGCTCCTGAGTATAAGTCGCACCCCCGGCCAAACTATGAAAAAAACTGCGACTTATAGTCCGAAAAATACGGTACTTCCGTGTTTTGTAAATGAAATTAAAAAAAATACAATCTAAACAAACTTTGTTGACCGCTCACCTTTCTCTTAGTCTTGCCTGAATGCAGGACGGGGAGATGATCAGCAGCACCAAAATAAGCTTGCTCGTTAGCTAACCAAGTAGCTAGCTTTCTTGTGGTCGCCTCCATTTGCTCTCCGAGCCACAACGTTGACGGCTGTCCACCGCACTGTTAGTTCTGAACCAGCTGTAGTTCCAGAGTATTTATTAGTAGCCAGCGAGAAGGTATATTTTTGATGTGAGAAGTAGGCAGAAGTATATTTATTACCCAAAGGGGTGTGGCTACAGGATAGAGTTGCCAAATGGGAAACATTTTCTGAGTTCTGCGCGTGCATGTTAGACTTTCACATGACATTTTCAATGGTAATAATGTTAGTAAATGGTCTGTCTAAAAAGTAAAAACTGTGACATGTAAGTGTCAAAAAGAGCCAAAAGAGGTTGGTAGATGAGAATGCACCAAACGGGAAAATGTAGTGTAGAAATGCACCCAATTGCAGGAAATGTAGTCTTGATTTTCAAAATTTTATTTTGGGTTTGCGTGGCAGCACTTTCTGCTGATAGAAATGTTCCACTTTGTTCTCATTGTGTTCACATCCCTGATCAAACAAACCTAACTGTTTGAACTGTCCTCGCATTCAGCCGCCCTGCCTAGACGCACACACATTACAACTAGCATTGTGGTGCACTCAGTTTGAAATCACAAAACTTTAACTGCAAGGTCACGACAATGATTAGGAAGAAAAAATTAAATCCTCTTTACCCTGTCAGTTGATCTGCTTGGCTTGCAGTGGAAGAAAAGGGAAGAGGAGACTGTCGACAATAGGCCTCTTTCCACCAAAAGTGCAGGAAATTTCAGTTCCTGGAACTATAGGTTCCTGTAGTAGTGAGAGGTTTCCACCGCATTTCACAGTTCAGGTTAGTTGTATGGAAGAGTGGTATGCTATATTTCTGCACTGTTACCATGTAAATGAACAGAGGTCAGAGTTGTTTTTACTAAAAAAGTAAGTAAATAAAATACAATATTATTTAAAACAAAGTAAAAAAAAAGAAAAAAAAAAAGAGTATCAAATCAGAAAGTTGTCCTCATTAATTGATGACTTCATGAGGGTCAGACGAGTTCTTTTGGTCCATTTCAGCTGTAAACAACATATAAATGATAAATGTCAGTGTTTATCGCACGGCACATAAAACATCAGATTTCGTTTGAGCTTGTTCGCATTAGCATTCGGTTCACTCAGGTTGAGTATAACAACGACACAAATGGAAATACCGAATTTTTCGGAGTATAAGTCGCAGCGGCCGTAAATGCATAATAAAGAAGGAAAAAAACATATATAAGTCGCACTGGAGTATAAGTCGCATTTTTTGGGGAAATGTATTTGATAAAAGCCAACACCAAGAATAGACATTTAAAAGGCAATTTAAAATAAATAAAGAATAGTGAACAACAGGCTGAATAAGTGTACGTTATATGAGGCATAAATAACCAGCTGAGAACGTGCCTGGTATGTTAACGTAACATATTATGGCAAGAGTCATTCTAATAACTATAACATATAGAACATGCTAGATGTTTACCAAACAATCTGTCACTCCTAATCGCTAAATCCCATGAAATCTTATACGTCTAGTCTCTTACGTGAATGAGCTAAATAATATTATTTGATATTTTACGCTAATGTGTTAATAATTTCACACATAAGTCGCTCTTGAGTATAAGTCGCACCCCCGGCCAAACTATGAAAAAAACTGCGACTTATAGTCCGAAAAATACGGTAATTAGGAAAGTTCCTGCGGTGGAAAAGGACTTTATGCTGTGGCTACTTCCTGTATGTTTCAAAGCACACGTCCCTTGTCCATTGCTTCATATTGGGCTAGAAAACTAGAAGAATGCTGTAAAACCCACCTAATAAGCACACTAAAAGTAGCCAACATTGGTGTGCTGAATTAACTGAGCAGCAGAGATCTATCAGCCAGCCACAATATAAGTGGCTGAAACCTTGATACACTGAGACAACAGCAGCATATTTGCATTCAGCCTGTGGTTCGTAAATCTAAAGTTTGCACAATGAGGCGAGGTTCCACTGTCCTTGTGAAGTATTGATTTATGCCTTTTTTACCCTCTTTACAGCAAATCAGTCAGCACCAGGAGCTGTTTATCCAGATGTTGAACGAGCCAGTGGGCGAAGGCGGCGAGGCCCCAGAGGTGGGAGACATTGGGGCTGCGGGCGAGGAGGGCGCGCCTGTCAACTATATCCAAGTCACACCTCAAGAGAAAGAAGCCATCGAGAGGGTGAGAGCAGCCATCCTTTCTTGAGTGTAGGGATGTCCCGATCCAGGTTTTTGCACTTCCGATCCGATACCGATACTGGCCTATCTGAGCATGTATTAAAGTTTAAAGTTATTTAGCCTACTTAGTTGTCAGAATCATGTTGAAAAGGGTTTTAGTACTCTTGATAACAACTAGCCAGGTGAATTAGGGGAGTTTGAATAATACACAATGGTTGGTAACAAGAAACTGACCTGTTTATTCAAGGATAAACACAAAATAGACAAAATTATACATGACAAACAGAAATGGTATCATTGAACTCGGGCTGGGCGATATGGCCTTTTTTAAATATCGCGATATTTTAAGGCCATATCGCGATACACGATATATATGTGGATATTTTGCCTTAGCCTTGAATAATCACAGCAGTATGATGATTCTATGTGTCTACATTAAAACATTCTTCTTCATACTGCTTTAATATATGCTACTTTTAAACTTTCATGCAGAGAAGGAAATCACAACTAAAAATTCACTATTTTGTTCATACGGTGTTGATCTGGAAATGTTTGCCTCGGCATTTTGATGGTGTGGGCGTGTGGCACCGAATGGAGATGTTGACATGCGGAGTTTCAAACACTCTTCATTCTCTAGCAGGGGACTTTTCAAATGATGCTACATATTAGCAGTAATGCTACTTTTTATAGCAACGCTTTTGCTCCACACTTGACGAATTACGGTTGTCTGTTCGACATATTCCCACTTGAATCCAAATCACCGGCAGACGATGGACCCCCTGCTGTTTTTCTTGGGAATTAATTATTTCTTCCTTCATTCGTATTACCGCTCACACGGCTACGCTAGCATCACAGCTAACGTTAGCCATGCTGCTACCTCTCTGCTCGGAGACGGCGTATACGTATGTGACGTATGTCGTGACAGTATGTGACGTATGTAAGAAGGTGCGCTTGCTGTCTGTGAGAGGGAGACACAGGAAAGAGTGAGAAGAGCCTGTAGTGTAATGCCCGCAGCTAAAAGCAACTGCGTGAGAACGTATACTCCAATATCACGATATAGTCATTTTCTAAATCGCACAGAGACAGCTGACATTTTTACCGGTAACTTTTAATTCACATGGCCGTCTTAAGGGTTAGAACACAGACCTGTGGATGTGTTGAAGGTGTGCTGGAAAATGCGGAACGGAATTTAGGGAGCAGCAGAAAAGTGGAATGCACTATTTAAATCGGTGAATTGGAAAACACGGACCGGAATTTTTTTTAAAAACTGGATCTGGATCAACATTTTCCCATGCCTTGCCGATACGCATTTTTTGGCAAATATTGGCGGCCGATCCGATCCAAATATCAGATCGGGACATCCCTACTTGAGTGTCCTTATTGGTGTGAGGACAGGTCAAGCTGAGCTTTTTGTCTTTGTGTCATAAGAAGTGTGAGACATTTTCATACTTCGCTTTTTGGGCCACAGTTTTTAGTTCTGTTTCAGTACGTTATTTGGCTGTGAAGAGAACGTGTTTTACTCTCAAAGTTATTTCTTTAATTTGCTTGTCGTTTTGCAGTAAAGTACCAGTGGTGTACTGAATACTAGTAAAATACATTTTATTCCTCTATTTTCTACGTCAGTGTTTTGGCTGAAGGCAAGCGGTGACCCAGATTGCGAAATTAGTAAAAATAAGTAAAAACATCAACTATCTTTTCTATAACCTGGCTCTCAGCCAGCGTCTGCTGCAGTGGACACAGAGGACTTATTTTTTCCTGAAATTTCTGGCAAAACACAAATGTCCATCATTGCAGTTGACATTGGTTCTCAGGAGTTTAAGGAAAATACATGAAAGTGCAGTTTGAATTTGAGGTAGAGTCAAATAATGTTTGCCAAAACAAAAACAAGTTGTATGATTATATCAGGAACAACATGTTTTTATTCACACTGTCATAGGTTGTTAGTGCATTTTGTATCTGAGGAGTTCAATCAGAGCAAACACAAAAGTGCCACTAAAAAAATGGATGGAGGATTAAACAATACAATTTGCTACCACGGTTACCACAACGAAAAGTATCATGGTTATTAACGTTATCGCGGCATTGTTAAATGTCCTCAAAAAGTACTGATACATCCAGATAGTATTCACAGCGCTTCACTTTTTCCACATTTTGTTATGTTACAGCCTTATTCCAAATATAATTTTTCTCAAAATTCTACACACAATACCCCATAACTTGTAAAAAATATATACAGTACAGGCCAAAAGTTTGGACACACCCTCTCATTCAATGCTATTTCTTTATTTTCATGACTATTTACATTGTAGATTGTCACTGAAGGCATCAAAACTATGAATGAACACATGTGGAGTTATGTACTTAAACAAAAAAAGGTGAAATAACTGAAAACATGTTTTATATTCTAGTTTCTTCAAAATAGCCACCCTTTGCTCTGATTACTGCTTTGCACACTCTTGGTATTCTCTCCATGAGCTTCAAGCACACCTATGAAAGTGAACACTGGTGACTACCTCTTGAAGTTCATGGAGAGAATGCCAAGAGTGTGCAAAGCAGTAATCAGTGTAAAGGGTGGCTATTTTGAAGAAACTAGAATATAACTCATGTTTTCAGTTATTTCACCTTTTTTTGTTTAAATACATAACTCCACATGTGTTCATTCATAGTTCTGATGCCTTCAGTGACAATTTACAATGTATAGTCATGAAAATAAAGAAATAACATTGTTTGTGTGAATGGGTGAATGTGGAAATACTGTCAAAGCGCTTTGAGTACCTTGAAGGTATAAAAGCGCTATACAAGTATAACCCATTTATCATTATTTATAATGAGAAGGTGTGTCCAAACCTTTAAAGGGCCTGTACTGTATGTATTTTTGCAAATGTATTAAAAAACAACAACAACAAAATCACATGTACATAAGTATTCACAGATTTTGCTCAATACTTTGTTGACGTAGCAATTACAACCTCAAGTCTTTTTGAATACGACGCCACAAGCTTGGCACACCTACCTGCAGTCAGTTTCACCCATTCCTCTCAAGCTCCATCAGGTTGGATGGCAAGCCTTAGTTTTCATCCAGGATGTCTGTACGTTGTTGCATCCCTCTTAGTCTCGTCAGGGAGGTGAGCAAGAACCCCATGGTCACTCTTTTGAACTGAAGAGTCACGCTGGATGGTAAATGGAAGTGCTTGTAGCCATGTAGAGTAACGCTGCCGTCTGCTGGACAGAATTATAACCACAGTGTAGTGAGGGTGAACAAAATAAGACTTCATTGTGACGTGTGACTATGAATAAATATGTATAAGTGTGTTTTTATGTACCGTATTTTTCGGACTATAAGTTGCAGTATTTTTCATAGTTTGGCCGGGGGTGCGACTTATACTCAGGAGCGACTTATGTATGAAATTCTTAACACATTACCGTAAAATATCAAATAATATTATTTAGCTCATTCACGTAAGAGACTAGACGTATAAGATTTCATGGGATTTAGCGATTAGGAGTGACAGATTGTTTGGTAAACGTATAGCATGTTCTATATGTTATAGTTATTTGAATGACTCTTACCATAATATGTTACGTTAACATACCAGGCACGTTCTCAGTTGGTTATTTATGCCTCATATAACGTAGACTTATTCAGCCTGTTGTTCACTATTCTTTATTTTAAATTGCCTTTCAAATGTCTATTCTTGGTGTTGGCTTTTATCAAATACATTTCCCCAAAAAATGCGACTTATATATATGTTTTTCTCCTTCTTTATTATGCATTTTCGGCCGGTGCGACTTATACTCCGAAAAATACGGTATTTGTATACATTTACAATGTGTATTTCACATTTGAAATCCATCTTTCTTTTCTCTACCAGCTAAAAGCGCTGGGCTTCCCCGAGGCCTTGGTCATCCAGGCCTACTTTGCCTGCGAAAAGAACGAGAACCTGGCCGCCAATTTCCTCCTCAACCAGGGCCTGGAAGACGACTGAAGAAGCCGAAGACCACCGCCTTCCCGCTCCCGCCCTCCCCCCTTCAAAGACTGGACCCCCAATTCACTGTACAGCCACCAACCTCAGCTCCACCCAACAAAAAGGGGGAGAGCTGGAAGGGGGGAGGGGCGGGATAGGATGGGGTCAGCTTATGACGATTTAAAGAAAGAAAAAATAACAAGGCAAATTTGTGCAGGAAGGTCATGATAAGTTAGCTCATGGAAGGTAAAAAGTGGAAAAATGGTTGAATCCACGTGAATTCCAATGGAATGTGTGGTCTTTGTTTGATTTTAGATGCGCTTGGTGAACACTAAAGGGGGGGCTGAAGTTGCTGCGCTTGTTGTGTGCGTTCAGATGTGATACAGTTCCAAAACAAAACTACGTAATCAGTTTGCATGGTCTAAGTTTGTTAATGCTGTAGCAACATGTTGGGAGGTGGGCGGGATGAACAGGCAACATTTGGTCTTCCCTTCTTCCTCACCTTTTCTCTGTCTGCAAAGGCAGCAGCCAATCAATCTTTTTTCTTTTCCTGTACCTTCAAATCCCTCAAAATGAACTTGTTAGCTCCGCTCGTAGCTTTTAATGTCAATACATTGCCCAGAAAACCTCTTGTGCAGATTACAAACTTTACTTTTGTTCAAAAATCAAGTTGCTGCTTATAAGTAAAACAAACAAAAGAGAACAGATCTTCTGGTCCAAAAGCTCAAGTAGCTTCATTTTGTCAATTTTAGGTATTTTATAACAGACACTGCAGGTTTGTTGAAAACCTTTTTCACATCTACATTTTAGTTGTGGACTCTCCACTATATTCTTATTTTGGCACGTGCTGCTTGTGCAAGACAACAACAAACAATGATTCCAGTTGCCTCCATTCAACCTTTATGGACATAAAACATGCTTCAGTGAATATTAAAATATAGTAAATTCACTACACACAGAAAGGAACTCCTAAGAATTTATTTGATTTAAAATTTTGAGGATTAAGTCTTAATGACAAAAAACAATTAGCGGAAAAGGTTCAATATTGCAAGCAACTGGTGTCAAACTAATTGCACCACAATGCTAGTTGCCCCCAGGCCACTTCATTTTACATGGCCCGGGAAAGTCTGGAAATAATGTTTGTCAATATGGCATTTGTTCTTTATTGATAAATGTATTTCCATTTGGGCAGAAAGAAATGTAATGTGTCCAAACACAGATTGGAATTCAATATTATTTGTTACACAAACAATTTTAAGATTATTTTTGTCATTGAAATAATTTTCAAATAAAAATTTTACAAACGCATTCGAAATATCTGATCAACAATTTTTAATCAGTTTGTTTGGTGATCAAAGGGGCAATTATGTACCGTATTTTCCGGACTATAGAGCCGCACCCATTTAATATCAGGGGAAAAAAAGTTTTCCATAAATTAGCTGCACCGGACTATAAGCCGCAGATATATACATTGTGCAAGGAGTTATTTACACAGACGATTTTGTAAATGTTAACTTATGTAAAACTGCTGAGCAAACAAAACAGAAGTCATTGTCACGGCCACACTAGCTGCGGAAGCTAACTCTCCAATCGGCTAAACAGACTTAAATGTTTTGGTGAATTTTCGAAACTCAAAAATACAAAAGGAAATAATACCATTTCCTAAGTTAAAATGATTAACAAAGACACTTGTAAACGTGTTAGCGTATTAGTTGACGCTAACTTGATTACAATAGTATGTACAAATATGCACGAAAACACTCCTACACACATCACACATGGGACGGTTTAGTAAGTAATAATTGTTTTAGTTATATTGTAGAACTTACAAATGTTGCTAGGAGTGATAAATGAAGTATCCATACGAGTAAAAACGCTATGTACGGACCAGGAGTTCTACTTCTGGTTGAAGGCACAATGTAAACAGCACAGCAGTGCCTGCAGTGAGCAAACTTGTCCTAAAAAAACAACATACTTTTCTGTGTATTTGCTTTGTTTTGTTTTTTAAAACTATTTGCATTTTTACCGTCAGCAAAGAAAAACCAAAAAATTACCCGCACCGTATTATAAGCCGCAGGGTTCAAAGTGTAGAAAAAAATAAAGGCTTATAGTCTGGAATTTACGGTCGTAATATGAAAATGAATTTGACGCCCCTGCTTGAAACTAAATCAACCTTCGCATAAGATTTAAAATGATTAAGATAGTTTACGTGTGACCCAGGCAACCTTTTCAAGTTTACAGTAATCAAACCCCCGACCCTCCCTTCCTAAAAAAATCTGTTATCAACTCGCAGTTTTTTTTAGATCAATGTTAAAACACATTTTCTTATTATTTTTAAAAAGGTGGATACATTTGGAACTTCAACTATGGCTAAGCTATTTACAAAACAATCTCCTGCATCATACTGTACTTTCCAGCAGGAAAGGTTCTTCTTGGTACTCTGACACCTTTCATGATGTTTGTGAAAGGGGGGATGAGTGCTCTTGTTGGACAAAGATGAGGACGGTTTGTGCTTGACTGTCTTTACAGCATCAACATGATCTTGGACTATGCTTCTATGCTACATTAAATATCAACAGTCTTTCAGGCATTTGTCTCTGTGGATTATTAGATTAATAATCAGTGTGAATCTTTGGGAACCACACGATTCGATTCTTGGGAAGAACTTTTCAATTCAGAATCGATTCTTGATTCAAAATCAACACTTTTTTAATACCATTAGGTGCCACTTTTATGATTAATTACATTTCTCCATAAAACAAACAGCTCTGATACATTTCTATATTACTTAAAAGAAATTTGCTTTTGTTTCATAAAATTCTGCCCAAACATTTAATAAAGTTAAATAGAAATAAGGCAACAAGAGAAGTATCCCACTGGAC
>NC_084569.2:30807458-30809958 GCF_033978685.3 Nerophis lumbriciformis | reverse complement strand
ATACGACTGTATCTACGAAGGATACCGCCCTCCAAAATAGTTTCTCTCTCTTTGATGAAATAACATTAGAGGAATTGTTAAGATGTGTTAAGGGGACAAAACAAACAACATGTTTACTTGACCCATTTCCTGGGAAACTTATTAAGGAGCTTTTTGTATTATTAGGTCCATCAGTGCTAAATATTATAAACTTATCACTTTCCTCTGGCACTGTTCCACTAGCATTCAAAAAAGCGGTTATTCATCCTTTGCTCAAAAGACCTAACCTCGATCCTGACCTCATGGTAAACTACCGGCCA
This sequence comes from Nerophis lumbriciformis, assembly GCF_033978685.3. Taxonomy (NCBI): domain Eukaryota; kingdom Metazoa; phylum Chordata; class Actinopteri; order Syngnathiformes; family Syngnathidae; genus Nerophis; species Nerophis lumbriciformis. Next base: position 30,809,659 of record NC_084569.2, on the reverse strand, counting down.
GTGTCCCACCTTCCGTTTATCTCGAAAATCCTCGAAATTTTTTTCGCACAGCAGCTAAATGAACACTTAGTGTCTAACAATCTCTGTGAACCTTTTCAATCCGGTTTCAGGGCAAATCACTCTACGGAGACAGCCCTCGCAAAAATGACTAATGATCTACTGCTAACGATGGATTCTGATGCGTCATCTATGTTGCTGCTTCTTGATCTTAGCGCTGCTTTCGATACAGTCGATCATAACATTTTATTAGAGCGTATCAAAACACGTATTGGTATGTCAGACTTAGCCTTGTCGTGGTTTAACTCTTATCTTACTGACAGGATGCAGTGCGTCTCCCATAACAATGTGACCTCGGACTATGTTAAGGTAACGTGCGGAGTCCCCCAGGGTTCGGTTCTTGGCCCTGCACTCTTTAGTATTTACATGTTGCCGCTAGGCGACATCATATGCAAATACGGTGTTAGCTTTCATTGTTATGCTGATGACACCCAACTCTACATGCCCCTAAAGCTGACCAACACGCCGGATTGTAGTCAGCTGGAGGCGTGTCTTAATGAAATTAAACAATGGATGTCCGCTAACTTCTTGCAACTCAACACTAAGAAAACGGAAATGCTGATTATCGGTCCAGCTAAACGCCGACATTTATTTGATAATACCACCTTAACATTTGACAACCAAACAATTACACAAAGCGACTCAGTAAAGAATCTGGGTATTATCTTCGACCCAACTCTCTCCTTTGAGTCACACATTAAGAGTGTTACTAAAACGGCCTTCTTTCATCTCCGTAATATCGCTAAAATTCGTTCCATTTTGTCCACTAGCGACGCTGAGATCATTATTCATGCGTTCGTTACGTCTCGTCTCGATTACTGTAACGTATTATTTTCGGGTCTCCCTATGTCTAGCATTAAAAGATTACAGTTGGTACAAAATGCGGCTGCTAGACTTTTGACAAGAACAAGAAAGTTTGATCATATTACGCCTATACTGGCTCACCTGCACTGGCTTCCTGTGCACTTAAGATGCGACTTTAAGGTTTTACTACTTACGTATAAAATACTACCGTATTTTCCGCACTATAAGGCGCACCTAAAAACCACAAATTTTCTCAAAAGCTAACAGTGCGCCTTATAACCCGGTGCGCTTTATTACGATTAATTTTCATAAAGTTTCGATCTCGCAACTTCGGTAAACAGCCGCCATCTTTTTTCCCGGTAGAACAGGAAGCGCTTCTTCTTCTACGCAAGCAACCGCCAAGGAAAGCACCCGCCCCCATAGAACAGGAAGCGCTTCTTCTTCTACTGTAAGCTACCACCCGCCCCCGGAAGAAGAAGAAAAAACACGCGGATATCACCGTACGTTTCATTTCCTGTTTACATCTGTAAAGACCACAAAATGGCTCCTACTAAGCGATCCGGTTCATAAAAAGACGCAATCTCTCCATCCGCACACGGATTACTACCGTATTTCACAGCAACTGAACCGCACTGTGGAACGGGAGCACGTACGGTGAATATTCGCACCACAGGGAATGAGAAGTCATCCTTCACTGTGGTTCTAGCTTGCCATGCTAACTTCCACTCATGGTGATATTCAAAAGGAAGACCTTGCCAAAAGAGACCTTTCCAGCCGGCGTCATCATAAAAGCTAACTCGAAGGGATGGATGGATGAAGAAAAGATGAGCGAGTGGTTAAGGGAAGTTTACGCGAAGAGGCCGGGTGGCTTTTTTCACACAGCTCCGAAGGCGAACACACCTTCACTAAGACGGGCAGACAGCCTCGGACGACATACGCCAACATTTGCTAGTGGATCGTAAATGCTTGGGCAGATATTTCGGTCACAACTGTGGTCCGAGCTTTCCGGAAGGCAGGATTCACAGAACAACAGCGACACTGACTCCCGATGACTTCTACGAGACGGAACCGGCCATTTTGGATACCACGCTTGCGCAACTTTTCAATTCGGACACCGAAGACGAAGAATTCGAAGGATTTACGAATGAAGAATAACTTCAGAAGGCGAGCGCTATGTTTATTTTGTGTGTTGTGACATTAACGTTCGAGCAACATTATGTTACTATTGCTCTACACCATTTTGAATTTTACTATGTTTGTGATTGCACATTTGCGTACATTTTGGGACAGAGTTGTTAGAACGCTGGTTTTCAATATATTATTAAAGTTTGACTGAACTA